>NC_092263.1:1481424-1506424 GCF_036320965.1 Panulirus ornatus | reverse complement strand
GACCGACTACCGCGACCAGAATTCGAACCCATGTGGGTAGCCTGTGAATGCGTCTTGGTCGAGAATGTCAACCAATCCACCACGAAGGCAATATACGAAAATGTGTTTCTTATCAAAGAGCCAAACTTCCACTGTACCGTTCTGAAAGAAGTTCATAACGAAAAGAGACTTTTGAAAAGACGAGATAAAGTATATCATAAACCGGTATCATATAACTACAGGCTATACAAGTAACTACAGGCTACACAAGTAACTACAGGCTACACAAGTAACTACAGGCTATACAAGTAACTACAGGCTATACAAGTAACTACAGAATACATTAATGTATACAGGTTACACAGGTAACTACAGGCCACACAAGTAACTACAGGCTACAGACGTAAATACAGGCTACACAGGTAACTACAGGCTGCAGACGTAAATCCAGGCTACACAGGTAACAACAGGCTACACAAGTAACTACAGAATACACTAATGGATAGAAGATACACTAGTAACTACAGGCTACACAGGTAGCTACAGACTACACAAGTAACTAAAGGTTACATAAGTACCTACAGGCTACACAAGTAACTATAGGCTACAACAAGTAACTCCAGGCTATACAAGTAACTACAGACTGCACAGGTAATTACAGGTTACACTGGTAATTACAGGTTACACAAGTTGTTACAGATTACAAAAGTTACCACATGCTACACTGGTAACTACAGATTACGCTGGTAGCTACACGGTTACACAAGTTACTACAGGCTACACAGGTAACTACAGGTTACACTAGTAACTACAGGTTACACAGTTTACTACAGGCTACACAGGTAACTACAGAACATAAGGTATCGTACCAAATCCTGGTACAGAGATTCCATAGCGACGCAAGGTGTACACAGTGTACACCATATGTCCCTTGCCTAAGGCGAGGATGGATGTTCCTCACGCTGGGCTGTACAGAGCTGGTCCGACCGAAGGGACTGGCATCTCTCACTCCCACCGTGTGGCTTGGGGCGCCGCCTTACGACACTAACTCTCCTTCTGCAGCAGCCTCCTGCGTCGGAGCGATATCATAACCCAGAGGGCGTTTGACTGTCGATCTTTAGCACTAACGTATGACACTCCTCTTCTTCTGTAGCAGCCTCAAAGGGGAAGACGATCTACCTGACGAAGATTGGGGTGGAGGTCCCCACCCCATGTCCTCTGGTACCCCTCGACTCATGGGCTGGCGCCTGACTTAAGTCACTGACTCAAGGGAGGTGGAGGTCCACCTGCCTTCTGGAACCCCTCAGCCTAAGGGCTAGGGGGACATGACTTAGCTCCGTCACTTAACCCAAGCCCTGTGAACCACTGCAGATGTCCGCTATGATATGAAGGCATTTAAATCTGGAGGACTGGCCACAAAAACTAGTTTTGGGGATCTTGGCTGCGGCGGTGGTGGTCGTGGTGACCTGAACTCCTACGCTTCAACCCTCAGGATCTTCGCAGTAACAAGAGAAAAAGTAACCCCTTGGATCCCAGTCGTTAGAGGCAACTTTCTTGGGTAAATGGAGGAAAAGTGGGTCTTATGGTCTACCCTGGTTTAGATGCATTGAGATTTATGAGGTCACCCTACTGATAGATTCCCTCAAGATACGCCAGATGGCACATGGCAACAGGTCAAGGGTTTTATGAGGTCGTTGTTGTATATATATGATACGTGATGATATACCTGGTGTTAAGGAAGGTGAGGGTCAGTCACAGAGGAAAGCTGGGATAGAGGATGACACAGAAATATATATATATATATATATATATATATATATATATATATATATATATATATATATATATATATATATATATATATACACCCTAGCCTGAGCCGGGTACCCATTATCGACCAACCCTTAGGTTGTGAGAAATGCATCCGTCGGAACGAATTGGAGCGATGCGGTATATAGGGGGCGACGTGACGTCGGGTAGATAAACCAGAGCGAATATAAAATGTTTAGGAGAAACCATGAAAAAGTTCCTTTTGTCTTGTCTGGTTTTTTTTCAGATGCATTATACACTACTGCTACATTGTAGGTATGAGCAAGTAAGGCCCCTTCTTCGTCTATTCGTGGCGGTAACTCGTCCCTTTTTATTAGTAGATCTCAAGGACGAATTGGTCTCCATAGCCACCTTGAGACGAATAAGATGGTTATCGTCCTCGACCAGTAGGATGATATCGTCCAGGAAGAGAGGGAAGGAAGGATCCTAACTTTGTTGATGTTTTTCAAGGTGGCGCACAAAGAGATTTGCGAACATTTGGTCCTAACTGGCTACCCCATCTATACAGCTTACTACTGCACGAACAGGGAGTCATGAGGGTGCCGGAGCGAGCGAGGGTTTCGTCGTGGAGTCACAATGGGAGCTTCTCATAAGCTGGTGTGGGTCACGTTGCGTGATGGTGGTTCTGGGCGACTACGATCAAGATATTCCAAACACCAGGCGTAATAGGGTCAATGGCTGAAAAAAAAAAAAGGACTTTCCCCACCTAATGATACGTTAAGGTCACGGGATCTTACCGTTGCGGTAACTCGTCCTTTCTATAATACCCAAGCTCCGCGAGACCTGATGGGGTGCGTTCCGTACGAGAGGAGGGTAAGGTGGGCTACACTCGGGCGAAGTCTTCGACGATGGTCTACGCTTTGCCATCCGCTGACGCCGACATATTCTCGTAAATGGCAGGCTTTGTGGTGTTAATACTTACAGACGGAATTCCATAGCACGATAACTTTTTCTCTCTTTATATATATATATTTATCCATTTATTTACTTGTTATACTTAATCGCCGTCTCCCGCGTTAGCGAGGTAGCGCAAAGAAACAGACGAGAAATGGCCCAACCCACCCACACACACATGCATATACATAAACTCCCACACACGCACATATACATACATATACATTTCAACATATGTGTGCATATGCATAAACTCCCACACAAGCACATATGCATACATATAAATTTCAACATATACATGCATATAAATAAACAGACATGTATATACACATGTACAGATCCATACTTGCTGCTTTCATCCATTCCTGTCGCCACCCCCCGCCACACACGAAATAGCATCCCCCCTCTCCTCCAGCGAGGCAGCGCCAGGAACAGATAAAAAAGGCCACAGTCGTTTACACTCAGTCTCTGGCTGTCATGTCCAATGCACCGAAACCACACATTCATTTTCTATCTCTAGAGATAGGGTAGAAAAAATACTTCCCACGTGTTCACTGCATTTCGTAGAAGGCCACTGAGAGAGGCGGGAGTGAGGACTGAAGACCGTTCCGTTATTGTACCAGTTTCTAAATTTTTTTTACAGAAGAGGGAGCCAAGCGAGAAGTGTTCATCCTCCTAGACGGCTCGGGCTCGCGTGCTTAAACGTGTGCGATTGTAACCAAGATGGGAAGAAAGTACAGATAGGTTTTATGTTTGAGGAAAGGTACCTGATGTTCTAATTCTGACTGAAACAAAGCTCAGGGAAAAGAGGAAAAATGGTTTGGGAATGTCTTATGAGAAAAGTCAAGGGGCTAGTGTGAGGGGAAGAGCTAGGAAAGGGGTAGCACTATTGCTGAAGTAGGAGTCTTGGGAGTATGTGTAAGGGGGTAGGAAGATGAGCTTCGGGCTGTTTTAGAGATACCAGGAGAGACTGAAGGTAGAACGGCAAAAGATGAGAGTAAATTGACTTGCGGGAGTGAGTGAGGAATGACAGATGTTCAAGGAAGCAGTGCTGCCATGTACGGGAGAAGTGTGTGCCATGTGTGATGTGGTTTACAGGAGACGACGTGCTGTCCTGGAGTACTAACACCACACAGTCGTGTTCCACAGGTGCTACAGTTCGGCCATGAAAGAGTAAAGCACAAACGCGTAAACATACGAGCGCACAGATATATCTAGAGGATGAAGGCAACTGGCTTTGGTGCGGTGGACCATTCTGATGTATAGGACCTTCGTTCCACGTTATGATTCATAACGGAGTCTAGTGTTGCTGGAAGTAGACAAGAAACGCTGACTCCATAAGAATATCTGGTGATCTTCTCGTAGTGCAATGATGAGGGCAGATATTTGGGAAGTTATTTGATCTACTGCGATTTTCAAGTCGAACTACAGCAGCAACCCTTTTCTGTGAGGACAATGATGCTGAGCTACGAGACACAGAAGTACTCCCATCCTCCCTCGGAGATAGGGCAATCTGTAGGTACAGTGGGTATTGAGAGAGCAGGTCAGATCTTTGGCGCCGCTGTTCATATCTTGTGATGTTAGTGTAAGGTCTTCGGTCCGTCCTGTGTATACTGCTTGTTATACTGGAACAGTTCTCTCTGACAGAAGAAAAGGGAATCTGGCAACTACCATCTTCGTAATGTGGCATATAACGGTTTTCAGTGGGGTGAGGCACAGCTGTTACCCTAAGGATCCAAGAGAAGAATTAAGTATCTTGAGCAACGTGATTCCTCCATCGATGTCAACTGCGCGTCGTACACTTGTGCTTGCTTGGGATGATCATGAACCTAGACAATGACTGCTCCTCACGTTTGTTGATCTCCAAAGACTTAAAACTGTAACACTGTATAAAATCTCTCCAAATATCGTCAGCTTTTATTGTGCCACTCTGTAAAATCCCTCCAAAGATCGTCGGCTTGTATTGTGCCACTCTGTAAAATCCCTTCATCTGGTGTCACAAAATCAGTTCTGCTAAACTTGAAATAAATTTTTTTGGTGGACGGTACAAGTCATCGGGTAATTCAGCTGAGGATGTCGGAGGATAGACTGGGGAAGTATTGTATTGCTGTTGTGAGCGTGGTAATGCTAGCCTGGATACACCAACATAGTGTGTAAAGTGAGAAATTCAAGAGTCACTTTTATAAGTGTGGAAGTTCTGTGTCCATATCAACACACTAGACACCTGTTGAGGAGGTGGTGAAGTGATTGCAGAGACTGTGTGTGTATGTGTGTGTGTGTGTGTGTGTCTCTGAGCCACCTCAGGGAACTGGGTATTGGGGCAATGGTGTTAGAGAATCAGATGTCACTATAAAGAAAATCCCTGTGTTGACTGGCTACTGTGGGTCTGAGTGGATAGATGATGAACACTGCCACCCTGGTGGATCCTGTAGACTTAGATATGCATAAAGATTGGCTTGTGAGCACCGCGTTGTCATACGAAGACGGTTCTGCGATCGAGATAGAGAAAAACTGGACATTTCTCACACTGATGTAAGTGATGCTTATGGCAGTTGCTGGTCAGACTTGAAGGCCTAGGCTAACCTGTAGTGTGCATCGAAGTCATATTACCTTCGTTAGTCCTCCTGTAGAAGGACTGAGGTCCTTGTGCTGAGGACAGATGATTGACCTTTCGTCCTGTCCACAGGAGGTAATAATTCCTTCAAGGAAATAACTCCATAAGGCCAGACATCCGGGCTGTGAGAAGACAGACCGAGAGAAAGCCACAGATGGACCATTTCCCTCCGTCAGGTTAACCAACCCTTATATAATACCCATACAGTACCAACTGGTTTGCAACGGAGTCGTTCCGATGGCTTCCCACGATCTCGCCCAGAGATTAAGTGCCATAGGAGTTCAGCCATCTCCCCAGATCAGGATGGATCGTACAGTTCCCCCGACCCGCAGCTCGCCCGAGGCAAAGGCGAGCATACCTCACGTGGGCGGTGGCGGGCCAAATGGACACCCACACCGGGGCCTCACTGCCAGGCTGGGGCTGGAGGGAGGAGGAAGTGTTACGAAAATCGTCTGTGTTTGTAGCTTGACTGTAACACGAATCTCATAAGGATGATTAGCTAATCGTATACTCTACGTAAACTAAGGATCTAAGCGTTCTTTGGTCATATACTTTGCGTAAACTAAGGATCTAAGCGTTCTTTGGTCATATACTTTGCGTAAACTAAGGATCTAAGCGTTTTTTGATCATATACTTTGCGTAAAGTAAGGATCTAAGCGTCCTTTGATCATATACTTTGCGTAAAGTAAGGATCTAGGGGTTTTTTGATCATGTACTTTGAGTAAAGTTAGGATCTAAGCGTTCTTTGGTCATATACTTTGCGTAAAGTAAGGATCTAAGCGTCCTTTGATCATATACTTTGCGTAAAGTAAGGATCTAAGCGTTTTTTGATCATATACTTTGCGTAAACTAAGGATCTAAGCGTTTTTTGATCATATACTTTGAGTAAAATGAAGATTTAATGCTTCTTTTATTGTATACTTTGCGTAAGATGGGAATCTAAACCTTCTTTGATTATATACTTTGCGTAAGATGAAATTATGATAGTTTTTGTATTATATAATTTGCGTATAATGAGAATCTGACAAATCTCCGATTATCTACTTTGTGTAAAATGAGAATTTAACTGTTTGTTGATTATATACTGTGCGTAAAATCTTAATCTAATAATTCTTTGAATAAATGCTTTGAGTAAAATCAAAGTCTAATAATTCTTTAATCATTTACTTTGCGTAGAATGAAACTCTATTAATCCTTTGATTACACTTTGCGTATTATGAGAGTCTAATAAATGATCGATTATTATAATCTGCGTAAAACGAGAATCGAATGATTGATCACATATTATACTCTGCGTAAGATGAGAATGTAGTAATTGATCATATATCTAATATCTTACGTAAAATATGAGAACCTAATAAATTGATTATATATTAAACGTTGTGTAAACTCAGAATACAATAATGCCTTCGCCAACTATAATACTCATTCTTACAGCAGGTGTGGTGACTACGACATCATAAGACTCGTGTGAAAAAAAGAAGATATTCATTGTTTAATACATTAAGATCAGGACAAGCTATATTCTCTCCAGAATTAGATTCTTTCATCCCACGATTTTCGAGCAATGTTTTCAGTCACAGTCTTCATGACTGAACTTCCACCACAGAGCGACAGCGTCTTGTGCAGGTGAGGCTACAGGAGGAGGAGGAGGAGGAGGAGGAGGAGCAGGTGGAAGAGGAGGAGGAGGAGGAGGAGCAGGAGGAGGAGGAGGAGGAGGAAGAGGAGGAGGAGGATAGTCAGGCTCGTCCCATTAAGACATATACATGTAAGGTACCATCGTCTCTCCGTCGCCCCATCTACGTATAACTTATCCTGTGTGCACATGTGGAGCCTCGATGTACTTACACGTACTTGTGAGGAGGGTTTTGCCAATAGGGCCGAGTTCGCGTGCGGCGCTCACGAGAGAGAGAGAGAGAGAGAGAGAGAGAGAGAGAGAGAGAGAGAGAGAGAGAGAGAGAGAGAGAGAGAGAGAGAGCCTGTCTACCTGCTGACCTCGAAGTTCTTCTCAACTTTTTTTTCTTCTTTTCTTTTTTTTACGGAAAGACAAGGGTTACGGCGCAGCATTCACCTCACGTCTTGTTTGATGAAGAAAACGTGGCGTTCGCTACCTAATCATCCCTCCTCAGTTCATCTGTGACTGTCCTCAACCATGTGTCAAGTTTTCTTTTGAATGTTCCCCTTTTAGCTGAGGACCGAGACTATCTTTACGTGGTGGTGGTTGGAGGGACGTCGGTGGAGCCTTGTCTATCTCCTGTGTACAAGTCCATGGACGAAAAGATGATCATTCGGTTTTTCTTCGACTTTAATATCGAAGACATTTTCCTATTTGCTGGAATTTCGTTTGAAGGAATAGACAAAAGAGGAAGGTAACTGTAGGGTTGTGGTGGTTATGGCATCATGCGAAGAGGATTGGATCATTTCTTATAGACGTTATAATCCCTGGAGGTTGCCTTTGGATCCAGGAGTGGCCACCAATAAGGCGTTCTCTCTCCGCCCTCCACCATATGAACTGAAAGACCATTGCACCTTGAATACCCATGGTCTAAAGAGGTGGTTTTGCTAATCCTTGCTCATTCAACTATGGGGCAGTTAACCCGGTGTGTTTGAATAGGACAGGATATGGAGGTATTCACTGGAAAGTCAGTCCAGGTGGTCACGTTTGAGGAAATGATGGGAGTGTATGAAATACCTGAGATATCTTTTTGGTCCTCGGAAGGATTTATCCCAGTATTTCCAAACCAGGTGTCCTTGTCGCTGCCTTTCCAGGAGACGAGAGTGGCTGACCAATTACCAGGGTTGTGGTTGGTTGAACCACAAGCCTGGAAATTGGTCAACCACTCTCTTCTCCTGGAAAGGCAGTGACTGCGACACCTCCAGGATGGGACGCAGACGACTGGAATTTCAAATATTGAGCACTATCATCCATCCTAGGAAGAGGGGCCCACAGAGTACCATCCATCCCAGGAAGAGGGGCCCACAGAGTATCATCCATCTCAGGAAGAGGGGCCCACACACTTCATCCATCCCAGGAAGAGGGGCCCACAGACTTCATCCATCACAGGAAGAGGAGCCCACACACTTCATCCATCACAGGAAGAGGAGCCCACACACTTCATCCATCACAGGAAGAGGGGCCCATAGAGTATCATCCAGCCCAGGAAGAGGAGCCCACACACTTCATCCATCACAGGAAGAGGGGCCCACAGACTTCATTCATCACAGGAAGAGGGGCCCACAGACTATCATCCATCTCAGGAAGAGGGGCCCATAGAGTATCATCCATCCCAGGAAGAGGAGCCCACACACTTCATCCATCACAGGAAGAGGGGCCCACAGACTTCATCCATTACAGGAAGAGGGGCCCACAGACTTCATCCATTACAGGAAGAGGGGCCCAACACACTTCATCCATCACAGGAAGAGGGGCCCACAGAGTATCATCCATCCTAGGAAAAGGGGCCCACAGAGTATCATTCATCACAGGAAGAGGGGCCCACAGAGTGTCATCCATCCCAGGAAGAGGGGCCCACAGACTATCATCCATCCCAGGAAGAGGGGCCCACAGAGTATCATCTATCCCAGGAAGAGGGGCCCACAGAGTATCATCCAACCCAGGAAGAGGGGCCCACAAAGTATCATCCATCCCAGGAAGAGGGGCCCACAGAGTATCATCCATCCCAGGAAGAGGGGCCCACAGAGTATCATCCAACCCAGGAAGAGGGGCCCACAAAGTATCATCCATCCCAGGAAGAGGGGCCCACAGAGTATCATCTATCCCAGGAAGAGGGGCCCACAGAGTATCATCCAACCCAGGAAGAGAGGCCCACAAACTATCATCCATCCCAGGAAGAGGAGCCCACACAATTCATCCATCACAGGAAGAGGGGCCCACAGACTTCATCCATTACAGGAAGAGGGGCCCACAGACTTCATCCATACAGGAAGAGGGGCCCAACGCACTTCATCCATCACAGGAAGAGGGGCCCACAGAGTATCATCCATCCTAGGAAAAGGGGCCTACAGAGTATCATCCATCACAGGAAGAGGGGCCCACAGAGTGTCATCCATCCCAGGAAGAGGGGCCCACAGACTATCATCCATCCCAGGAAGAGGGACCCACAGAGTATCATCTATCCCAGGAAGAGGGGCCCACAGAGTATCATCCAACCCAGGAAGAGGGGCCCACAAAGTATCATCCATTCCAGGAAGAGGGGCCCACAGAGTATCATCCATCCCAGGAAGAGGGCCCACAGACTTTAACCATCACAAGAAGAGGGGCCAACAGAGTATCATCCATTACAGGAAGACGGGCCCACAGACTTCATCCATCACAGGAAAAGGGGCCCACAGCGTCCACATAACGATTATAACGCCACTGAAAAATCTGTCGGAGAATTTGCAGATTTCCAAATAATTCGTGAATATCAGATTTCTTGAGAATAGCGACAGCCTGTCTACATCTGCTGTCTACAGGGGCCTTATACCCAGCTGTCGTGGAGGACCAGCGAAGATTAGACAGACGGGAGACAAAGTGCTCGTCATACCGACAGGAACCCAACCTCAGGCCAATGCGATCTCAGATGTGACGTTGCTCGGCGGGGTAGATATTGGGGTGTCCGTCACCCTGAACCGTGTAAAGGGAGTTATCTTCAACAGAAAAAATAATTACGACGACCAGACACTATACAGAGAACTTACGCGCCGAAGAGAGACAGAGGCACAGCGTATTCTGTAGAGACTGGGTGATTCGCAGGTGCCATTGAGCAATATCCTCCTCATATCCCGGCAGCTTAGCAAGCCTTGGGGGTTCGCTCTTACATCATACCATCTCCGAGGCGCTGCCACAGATGCCACCAAAGTGGGTTACGTCGGTAAATCTTGTATGTTGCATAGTGTCCAGTGTACCAGCTGTGGGAAGAAGGGTCTGGTCTCGACAGAAGATTCGAACATCACAAAATGAAAAAAAGAGAAATTGTCACATTGAAAGAAGAAGTGCAACTCTCTCTCTCTCTCTCTCTCTCTCTCTCTCTCTCTCTCTCTCTCTCTCTCTCTCTCTCTCTCTAATCATCCACAAAGACCGCCATGCCCTCGACAAACACTCAGTAATTACGAGACAAACCATCACAGAATCTGCGAGAGGAGTAATCACTGAAATGGTCTATTAACAGCCTAAATGACCCTTAGAATATATACACTGCCTCAGGCTAATCTATAAACTTGACCCACTTGCCGTACGCCGCAATTTTTGTTCACCTTTCCCCCTTCTACAGGTATTACTTTGTTTTTATGCTCAATAGAGCTGGGTGCTTGTGTGCCCCCCACCACTAGCTAGACCCCGCAACACTTGGCACGTTGCTGTGTCACATGTTTATTGTGTGGCCGTTAGCAACTCTAGGGTGGGCCGTTTTGATACCTGCTTCTTTCCCTACAGGTCTAAGCTCTGGAACTCTCTAACTTCTCATGTCTTTTCCAATAACTATGATCTGGCACATTTCAAAAGACACGTTTTTCACCGTCTCAAAGATTCGTAAACACTTTCCCTTGTCTTTTCTTTTTCCTTTTCATAATTCTCTTTACATTTCAATTAAGTCCTAGCCTTGAAGTGGACTTTTGTCCGTGACTGAAGCCTTCAACATCGACAAAAATTTGTATGTATTTCGACCGTAGATTTGCTTTCAGTATGAAACATTGTCCTTATAATGAGGTCTTCAAAAACGGCATTCTTTTGGCTAAGAAAAAAAAAGAAAAGAAATGTTTTAGAATAGAAATATGATTTCATGAAGCCCTTCTAAACTTGGAATGATCATGGATATCTCATAATGCTTCCTCTAGTCGACGGATACCCAGCAAATAAGAATCAAATAATTACTCAATCTTAATAGAAAGTAATCATTGGAATAGTTAATTCAAAGCCTTAACGACCTCCAATCAAAATCTTCAACCCGGATTCGTATCCAGCATGAAAAACAGTCCTTATCTTGAGGTTCTCCAGCAAATCTATTACTCTCAGAAAAAAATATCGAATATTGCTGGTAAAAAGAAATTAGTTCAGGGTATTTTTCAGCCAAAAGAAAAAAGACTTTTTGTGTTTAAATCACAAAATGTTACAAAGGAATTCAGAGAGCATTAGACCATTGGCTCCTTTCGAGACTGCTTATGATAGTGGACGATATCAGAAACTTAGAGATTAGTGTCGCATAAGTTAGAGGCAGGTAGATCATTCAAAATATCAATATGACTACGGAGGTGAAAATAATGTAAGTAGCAGATTTGATGCGAAACAATGTGACGCGAATCTATAGTGCTATAAACCACCCAAACTGGCAACTCGTTCCATTCAGTTTACAACTGTAGGCAGGCAATTCTCGTGGCAGCTTAATTTCAAGCTTAGTTTCGTCTGCAAAGTTTGATAGCTTACAACTTAGGCCGTACTAAATGTCATTCATATCAAGTCTCTCAGAAAGAGAACCGGTCCCAAGAGAGATCCCTGAGGCACACCACTTGTTACCTCCAATCATCCTGAGCCTTGACCGTTAATCACCAGGTTTTGCTTACGGTCATTCAACCAATTCTGACGTGTGTGTTGATAACGTTTATAAACACGTGACTTAACTTTATCAAGTAACCTTTGATGCAGGACTTTATTGTTTACTCTCTTAAAATCTGAATAAAGTCAAATGCTTTACTTTTATCGCGCTTACTGATTCTCTCATGACAGAAGTTCAGAGAATCTGTCAGACTTGAACGATGTTGTGTAACTTCGTGGTGAGAGATGTTCATGAAGTTCTTAGCCTCTGTTGATGCTTGATCTAAGTCCGAAATGATGGTATCCATACCACAGACGTTAAGCTAATTGGGTGATAATTTCTGTGCAGGGCCTTATTACCTGCTCTGAGTTACCGGTGTTACATTGCCATGCCTCCAGTCCTCTGGGAATCTCGCACTTGCAAGTAACTTATTGGAGAGGGCCGTCGGTGGCTCCGTTTATTGTTTACTGTTCTCACATAAAACTTATCGGGACTTACCGATTTATTTACTCTTCCGTTTTTTCTGACAGCTTAGGATGCTCTCAGTGGTATGTGTAGGAAGGAAAATGATAATAAATTAAGATCTTTGCTTTGGCTTAACCGTCTTGAACTTAGCCACTTCTTTCCGTAAGTAATGGATTAATTATGGTCTGAGTAATGACTCTCTTGTCTCAGCAAGAGTATCAGATTATCTATTTTACCTCCGATTATCAGCAATATACGATCGACATCTCTGACGGAGGAGGGAAGCGCTATTATAAGTGTTTATGACGAGATAAATCAATGAAAACAAGCAATATTCCCTATCATTATGAAGGTATGGGCAACCGTGCTTATTTTCTGTTAATCATGCCCGTCTTATGTCCTCTACTGCAGCCAACCAGTGTGCGAAATGCTACCAGCAACCTTACGGAGCTCCCCACATGTGAACCTGATCCTGACTTCGTGTATGTGCCCAGGGTCTGGGACGGATATACGACCAGTAGTTGGAGAAACACTCCTCCTTCGACCCATAGTGAAGGAAATAGGGATAACCCGAGCTATGATGGATCAGACTACAGTTCGCATAACCCAGGTGGACTTCCTTGGCATCCTTCACTGTGTTACGGGTCTTGATCTACCCTCAGCACTAGTGGTTCTAAGGTAGAGAAATGGCTGAGCACAGTGTCCGCCATTCTTAGAGTCACAAGAGTTGTGTGATACTACGCCAGTCGCTGTAGGAGAAATGATATTAATGATTCTGGTTCTGGTAATTGCCTTTTTGGCAAAGAACCTCGTAGGTTCTCACACCCGCTGCTGGTTAGTGGCAAGTGCTATGCTGGAAAAAGGACGAGCAGCCAGTGTGTGACTGGAGATAAGCTTCTAAACTTTTGGTGATACACCATCATACAGCACAGCAAGCCAGGGCAGTCTAGCAGACTAACACAGCAAAAGACGAGGAAATGTAGCCAAAAACACAATGAATTATTTATGGAAAGTCGAGTCATAGACACAAGCGCTTCGGAGGGAGCGCCATACACTCGCTGGATCACTTTAAACTCACAGGTCGTCGAATCAGCCGAGGACAACGACGCAATTAGCAGTCTCATGCAACGCACTGGATACAAGAGACGGAAGGACCTCGAGATGAAAGGTCGCCACTGTATAAAAGAGACGGAAGGACCTCGAGATGGAAGGTCACCACTGTATAAAAGAGACGGAAGGACCTCGAGATGGAAGCTCACCACTGTGTTGACGTGACCAATGAACCGCTGATTGCAAGGTCACCACTGTGGTGACGTGACCAATGAACCGCTAATCGTAAGGTCACCACTGTGTAGATGAGACAAATGAATTGCAAGCTGCAAGATTGCCACTGCATCTAACAAGACGTATGCGTCATCTGCAAGACCGTTGGGACTGAGTCTCAGAGGGAAAAATCCTCACCTGGCCTCCTTCTCTGTACCTTCGTTTAGAAAAGTAGAAACTGGAAATTGGATTTCAAGCCTCCCGCTCCCTCCCCTTTTAGTCGCCTTCTACCTCACGGGAATAATGTCATTTTCTTTATCTCCTTTCCTAATGAAGGTTTGATGTCTTATCCTACAGCTTTGCGGGTCCAGGGCGTTAGGAAAATGTTTCATAGCTGGTCTGGGATATATAGCCCCGTTGTGGCTCGCAATTATGGCAGCCAATATAACATTCCCTTCTGGTATTACGTATTACCTGTTTTTATCTTTATCAGTAGTAGTAGTAGTAGCAGTAGTAGTAATAGTGGTAGCAGTAGAAGTGGTAATAGTAGCAGTAGTAGTGGTAGAAGTAGTATTATTACTATCATTATCATTATCAATATCATTACTATTATTATTATTATTATCATTATTATTATTATTATTATCATTATTATTATTATTATTATTATCATTATTATTATTATTACTATTATTATTATTATTATGATTCTTATTAGTACTATTATCATTATCATTATTATTATTATCATTATTACCCTCATTATCATCATTATTCTACATGGGGAGATGTGCTGTTCATGGGCTAAACCATGGCATATGTAGCAAAGTAAACCATTGCGTGCACTGTGAGGTTTGACTGTGGATGGTAAACTCTGGTCTCGGTACACTACACCAGGTGCTTGGCCTGTGGAATACAGTCAGCTTCAGGTTATCAATAACCGCCAACCAAGAAGACGTGAACACATCCCTCAGATGTTCATGATACAAGTCCAAGACCATACACACACTCGCTGCCTGTGTATTTGGCCCTCGACCTGGTGCAAATGACGCTATTGTTCTTCTGTGCCTGACGCCAACTCGCTAATGCGAGAATGTGAGTAAAATAAAAATTTTATCATTATTGCTGTTATTGTTACCATAATTATCATTATTATTATTATTATCATTATTATTATTATTATTATTATTATTATTGTTATTATTATCATTATTATCATTATTATTATTACTATTATTATTTTCATTATTATCTATCCTTGGGGATAGGGGAGAAAGAATACTTCCCACGTATTCCCTGCGTGTCGTAGAAGGCGACTAAAAGGGGAGGGAGCGGGGGGCTGGAAATCCTCCCCTCTCGTTTTTTTTTTTTAATTATCCAAAAGAAGGAACAGAGAAGGGGCCAGGTGAGGATATTCCCTCAGAGGCCCAGTCCTCTGTTCTTAACGCTACCTTGCTAACGCGGGAAATGGCGAATAGTTTGAAAAAGAAAAGATTATTATTATTATTATTATTATTATTGTTATTATTATTATTATTATTATTATTATTATTATTATCAATATCATTATTGTCATTATCATTATTATCATTATTATTATCATTATTATCATTATCATTATTATTATCATCATTATCATTATCATTATTACTATTACTTCATATTTTACCAATATTATCATCTTCACTACTGTTTTCATTTATGATGTTATCAACATTATCAGTAAAGTAATTGGCTCATAAATTCTTAAGGGAAAAATGCAGAATTTCACTATTCAAGGACAACAACAAGGAGATCCTGTTATAAATATCTTGTTGAATATAATGGCCATCAAAGTGTAAGGGTTAATAAGCCAGAAACTGGACCCGTATGTCAGATATAATACGAGCAAAACTTTGGCTTTGCTTCTTCCCGTAACGAGAAAGAATTGTGTTGTTCACAGCGTGGAATTCATTATAGATATTCCTGTACAGCGAATCTTACCTAAGGATATAGAAGAATATGAATGAAATTCTATCATTCGTACGAGTAACTTGAAAAGTCACAAAATATTTGCCCATTTTTTTTGACGTAGTAAATCCCGTTTTCTTCCGAGCAGAGATTCCAATTTTCTACCGAGTTGGGAGGAAAGTACGCGAGTATTAATATAGTGAAGTTGACGCAAGGTTCTTGGTTCACTAGAGCGGGGGCCGTGATGCCACATACCCAGCAATTACGACCTCTCATGACTCATGGCAGCCAAGATAAGAGGGGGCGAGTCATGGGGCATATATCAGCCCTTCTCGGTAATTATCGCTCCAACATTATTTTTATGGCTACTGGTTAAAAAAGCTGACGATAACTTAGTTATTAGTCGTTTAATAAGGTCGTATTTTGCTGGAGTGGAGATGCCGCTGACACAGGACACGAGCGGCAGCCAAGAGATTTGGAAAGATTCAGATGTTTTGACATCCATGTCCCCCCCCAGAGCACAACCCGGCAGTAGAACTGTAAATGTGTTGCATATCATCACAGCTCGTACATGAACCACTATCACACACACACACACACACACACACACACACACACACACACACATATAAATATGTATGTATACATAACTATTTATCTTATTTTGCTTTGTCGCTGTCTCCCGCGTTAGCGAGGTAGCGCAAGGAAACAGGCGAAAGAATGGCCCAACCCACCCACATAGACATGTATATACATACACGTCAACACACGCAAATATACATACCTATACATCTCAACGTATACATATATATACACACACAGACATATACATATATACACATGTACATAATACATACTGTCTGCCTTTATTCATTCCCATCGCCATCTCGCCACACATGAAATAACAACCCCCTCCCACCTCATGTGCGCGAGGTAGCGCTAAGAAAACACAACAGAGGCCACATTCGTTCACACTCAGTTTCTAGCTGTCATGTAATAATGCACCGAAACCACAGCTCCCCTTCCACATCCAGTCTCCACAGAACTTTCTATGGTTTACCATATCGTTAAAATTCACTCTATTCCTTGCACGCCTTTCACCCTCCTGCATGTTCAGGCCCCGATCACTCAAAATCTTTTTCACTGAAACTTTCCACCTCCAATTTGGTCTCCAACTTCTCCTCGTTCCCTCCACCTCCGATACATATATCCTCTTGGTCAATCTGTCCACACTCATTCTCTCCATGTGACCAAACCATTTCAAAACACCCTCTTCTGCTCTCTCAACCACACTCTTTTTATTGCCATACATCTCTCCTACCCTATTATTACTTACTCACACCACATATTGTCCTCAAACATCTCATTTCCAGCACATCCACCCCCCTCTGCACAACTCTATCTATAGCCCACGCCTTGCAACCATATAACATTGTTGGAACCACTATTCCTTCAAACATACCCATTCTTGCTTTCCGAGATAATGTTCTCGACTTCCGCATATTCTTCAACGCTCCCAGAACTTTCGCCCCCTCCCCCACCCGATGATTCACTTCCGCTTCCATGGTTCCATTCCTCTGACAAATCCACTCCCAGATATCTAAAACACTTCACTTCCTCCAGTTTTTCTCCATTCAAACTTACCTCCCAGTTGACTTGTCCCTCAACCGTCCTGTATCTAATTACCTTGCTCTTATTCACATTTACTCTTAACTTTCTTCTTTCACACACTTTACCAAAATCAATCACCAGCTTCTGCAGTTTGTCACACGAATCAGCCACCAGCGCTGTATCATCAGCGAACAACAACTGACTCACTTTCCAAGCTCTCTCGTCCACAACAGACTGCATGCTTGCCCCTCTTTCCAAAACTCTTGCATTCACCTCCCTAACAACCCCATCAATAAACAAATTAAACAACCATGGAAACATCACACACCCCTGCCGCAAATCTACATTCACTGAGAACCAATCACTTTCCTCTCTTCCTACACGTACACATGCCTTACAACCTCGATAAAAACTTTCACTGCTTCTAACAATTTGCCTCCCACATCATATATTCTTAATACCTTCCACAGAGCATCTCTGTCAGGTTGACAGTCAGGTATGCCTTCTCAAGATCCATAGATGCTACATACAAATCTATTTGCTTTTCTAAATATTTCTCACATACATTCTTCAAAGTAAACCCCTGATCCACACACATCCTCTACCACTTCTGAAACCACACTGCTCTTCCCAAATCTGATGCTCTGTACGTGCCTTCACTCTCTCAATCAATACCCTCCCAAATAACTTCCCAGGAATATTCAATAAACTTATAACTCTGTAATTTGAGCACTCACCTTTGTCCCCTTTGCCTTTGTACAATGGCACTATGCAAGCATTCCGCCAATCCCCAGGCACCTCACCATGAGTCATACATACATTAAATAACCTTACCAACCAGTCAACGATACAGTTACCTCCTTTTTTAATAAATTCCACTGCAATACCATCCAAACCCGCCACCTTGCCGGCTTTCATCTTCCGCAAAGCTTTTACTACCTCTTCTCTGTTTACCAAATCATTTTCCCTAACCCTCTCACTTTGCACACCACCTCGACCAAAACACCCTATATCTGCCACTCTATCATCAAACACATTCAAGAAACCTTCAAAATACTCACTCCATCTACTTCTCACATCACCAATACTTGTTATTACCTCCCCATTTGCCCCCTTCACTGAAGTTCCCATTTGTTCCCTTGTCTTACGCACTTTATTTACCTCCTTCCAAAACATCTTTTTATTCTCCCTAAAATTTAATGATACTCTCTCACCCCAACTCTCATTTGCCCTCTTTTTCACCTCTTGCACCCTTCTCTTGACCTCCTGTCTCTTTCTTTTATACATTCCCAGTCATTTGCATTATTTCGTTGCAAAAATCGTCCAAATGCCTCTCTCTTCTCTTTCACCAATAATGTTACTTCTTCATCCCACCACTCACTACCCTTTCTAATCTGCCTACCTCCCACGCTTCCCATGCCACAAGCATCTTTTGCGCAAGCCATCACGGCTTCCCTAAATACATCTCATTCCTCCCCCACTCCCCTTACCTCCTTTGTTCTCACCTTTTTCCATTCTGTACTCAGTCTTTCCTGGTACTTCCTCACACAAGTCTCCTTCTCAAGCTCAGTTACTCTCACCAATCTCTTCACCCCAACATTCTCTCTTCTTTTCTGAAAACCTCTACAAATCTTCACCTTCGCCTCCACAAGATAATGATCAGACATCCCTCCAGTTGCACCTCTCAGCACATTAACATCGAAGGGTCTCTCTTTCGCACGCCTATCAATCAACACGTAATCCAATAACGCTCTCTGGCCATCTCTCCTACTTACACACGTATACTTACGTATATCTCTCTTTTTAAACCAAGTATTCCCAATCACCAGTCCTTTTTCAGCACATAAATCTACAAGCTCCTCACCATTTCCATTTACAACACTTAACACCCCATGTACACCAATTATTCCCTCAACTGCCACATTACTCAACTTTGCATTCAAATCACCCATCACTATAACCCGGTCTCGTGCATTAAAACTACTAACACACTCACTCAGCTGCTCCCAAAACATTTGCCTCTTATGATCTCTCTTCTCATGCCCAGGTGCATTTGCAGTAATAATCACCCATCTCTCTCCATCCACTTTCAGTTTACTTCCTTACACTCTATCACATACTCCTACCACTCCTGTTTCAGGAGTAGTGCTACTTCTTCCCTTGCTCTTGTCCTCTCACTAACCCCTGACTTTACTCCCAAGGCATTCCCAAACCACTCTTCCACTTTACCCTTGAGGTATATATATATATATATATATATATATATATATATATATATATATATATATATATATATATATATATGTATATATTATCCCTGGGGATAAGGGAGAAAGAATACTTCCCACGTATTCCCTGCGTGTCGTAGAAGGCGACTAAAAGGGAAGGGAGCGGGGGGCTGGAAATCCTCCCCTCTCGTTTTTTTTTATTTCTCCAAAGAAGGAACAGAGAAGGGGGCCAGGTGAGGATATTCTCTCTAAGGCCCAGTCCTCTGTTCTTAACGTTACCTCGCTAACGCGGGAAATGGCGAATAGTTTGAAAGAAAGAAAGATATATATATATATATATATATATATATATATATATATATATATATATATATATATATATATATATATATATATATATATATATATATATGTGTGTACAGAATGGAAAAAGGTGAGAACAATGGAAGTAAGGGGAGTGGGGGAGGAATGGGATGTATTTAGGGAATCAGTGATGGATTGCGCAAAAGATGCTTGTGGCATGAGAAGAGTGGGAGGTGGGCTGTTTAGAAAGGGTAGTGAGTGGTGGGATGAAGAAGTAAGAGTATTAGTGAAAGAGAAGAGAGAGGCATTTGGACGATTTTTGCAGGGAAAAAATGCAATTGAGTGGGAGAAGTATAAAAGAAAGAGACAGGAGGTCAAGAGAAAGGTGCTAGAGGTGAAAAAAAGGGCAAATGAGAGTTGGGGTGAGAGACTGTCAGTAAATTTTAGGGAGAATAAAAAGATGTTCTGGAAGGAGGTAAATAGGGTGCGTAAGACAAGGGAGCAAATGGGAACTTCAGCGAAGGGCGTAAATGGGGAGGTGATAACAAGTAGTGGTGATGTGAGAAGGAGATGGAATGAGTATTTTGAAGGTTTGTTGAATGTGTCTGATGACAGAGTGGCAGATATAGGGTGTTTTGGTCGAGGTGGTGTGCAAAGTGAGAGGGTTAGGGAAAATGATTTGGTAAACAGAGAAGAGGTAGTAAAAGCTTTGCGGAAGATGAAAGCCGGCAAGGCAGCAGGTTTGGATGGTATTGCAGTGGAATTTATTAAAAAAGGGGGTGACTGTATTGTTGACTGGTTGGTAAGGTTATTTAATGTATGTATGACTCATGGTGAGGTGCCTGAGGATTGGCGGAATGCGTGCATAGTGCCATTGTACAAAGGCAAAGGGGATAAGAGTGAGTGCTCAAATTACAGAGGTATAAGTTTGTTGAGTATTCCTGGTAAATTATATGGGAGGGTATTGATTGAGAGGGTGAAGGCATGTACAGAGCATCAGATTGGGGAAGAGCAGTGTGGTTTCAGAAGTGGTAGAGGATGTGTGGATCAGGTGTTTGCTTTGAAGAATGTATGTGAGAAATACTTAGAAAAGCAAATGGATTTGTATGTAGCATTTATGGATCTGGAGAAGGCATATGATAGAGTTGATAGAGATGCTCTGTGGAAGGTATTAAGAATATATGGTGTGGGAGGCAAGTTGTTAGAAGCAGTGAAAAGTTTTTATCGAGGATGTAAGGCATGTGTACGTGTAGGAAGAGAGGAAAGTGATTGGTTCTCAGTGAATGTAGGTTTGCGGCAGGGGTGTGTGATGTCTCCATGGTTGTTTAATTTGTTTATGGATGGGGTTGTTAGGGAGGTAAATGCAAGAGTCTTGGAAAGAGGGGCAAGTATGAAGTCTGTTGGGGATGAGAGAGCTTGGGAAGTGAGTCAGTTGTTGTTCGCTGATGATACAGCGCTGGTGGCGGATTCATGTGAGAAACTGCAGAAGCTGGTGACGGAGTTTGGTAAAATGTGTGGAAGAAGAAAGTTAAGAGTAAATGTGAATAAGAGCAAGGTTATTAGGTACAGTAGGGTTGAGGGTCAGGTCAATTGGGAGGTGAGTTTGAATGGAGAAAAACTGGAGGAAGTGAAGTGTTTTAGATATCTGGGAGTGGATCTGTCAGCGGATGGAACCATGGAAGCGGAAGTGGATCATAGGGTGGGGGAGGGGGCGAAAATTTTGGGAGCCTTGAAAAATGTGTGGAAGTCGAGAACATTATCCCGGAAAGCAAAAATGGGTATGTTTGAAGGAATAGTGGTTCCAACAATGTTGTATGGTTGCGAGACGTTTGCTATGGATAGAGTTGTGCGCAGGCGGATGGATATGCTGGAAATGAGATGTTTGAGGACAATGTGTGGTGTGAGGTGGTTTGATCGAGTAAGTAACGTAAGGGTAAGAGAGATGTGTGGAAATAAAAAGAGCGTGGTTGAGAGAGCTGAAGAGGGTGTTTTGAAATGGTTTGGGCACATGGAGAGAATGAGTGAGGAAAGATTGACCAAGAGGATATATGTGTCGGAGGTGGAGGGAACGAGGACAAGAGGGAGACCAAATTGGAGGTGGAAAGATGGAGTGGAAAGGATTTTGTGTGATCGGGGCCTGAACATGCAGGAGGGTGAAAGGAGGGCAAGGAATAGAGTGAATTGGAGCGATGTGGTATACAGGGGTTGACGTGCTGTCAGTGGATTGAATCAAGGCATGTGAAGCGTCCGGGGTAAACCATGGAAAGCTGTGTAGGTATGTATATTTGCGTGTGTGGACGTGTGTATGTACATGTGTATGGGGGGGTTGGGCCAATTCTTTCGTCTGTTTCCTTGCGCTACCTCGCAAACGCGGGAGACAGCGACGAGGTATAAAAAAAAAGAAAAAAAAATATATATATATATATATATATATATATATATATATATATATATATATATATATATATATATATATATATATATATATATATATATATATATATATATATATATATATTCGCCATTTCCCGTGTCAGCTAGGGTAGCGTTAAGAACAGATGACTGCGCATTGGAGAGAAAATCTTCAATTGGCCCCCTTCTCTGTTCCCTCTTTTTGAAAAGTAAAAACTGGAGGGGAGGATTTCCAGCCCCCCGCTCCCTCCCCTTTTATTCGCCTTCTACGACACGCAGGGAATACGTGGGAAGATGTCTTTCTCCCATAAGCCCAGGGATATATACATATATATATTTTTTTTTTTTTTTTTTATACTTTGTCGCTGTCTCCCGCGTTTGCGAGGTAGCGCAAGGAAACAGACGAAAGAAATGCCCCCCCCCCCCCATACACATGTACATACACACGTCCAGACACGCAAATATACATACCTACACAGCTTTCCATGGTTTACCCCAGACGCTTCACATGCCTTGCTTCAATCCACTGACAGCACGTCAACCCCTGTATACCACATGACTCCAATTCACTCTATTTCTTGCCCTCCTTTCACCCTCCTGCATGTTCAGGCCCCGATCACACAAAATCTTTTTCACTCCATCTTTCCACCTCCAATTTGGTCTCCCTCTTCTCCTCGTTCCCTCCACCTCCGACACATATATCCTCTTGGTCAATCTCTCCTCACTCATTCTCTCCATGTGCCCAAACCATTTCAAAACACCCTCTTCTGCTCTCTCGACCACGCTCTTTTTATTTCCACACATCTCTCTTACCCTTACGTTACTTACTCGATCAAACCACCTCACACCACACATTGTCCTCAAACATCTCATTTCCAGCACATCCATCCTCCTGCGCACATCTCTATCCATAGCCCACGCCTCGCAACCATACAGCATTGTTGGAACCACTATTCCCTCAAACATACCCATTTTTGCTTTCCGAGATAATGTTCTCGACTTCCACACATTTTTCAAGGCTCCCAAAATTTTCGCCCCCTCCCCCACCCTATGATCCACTTCCGCTTCCATGGTTCCATCCGCTGACAGATCCACTCCCAGATATCTAAAACACTTCACTTCCTCCAGTTTTTCTCCATTCAAACTCACCTCCCAATTGACTTGACCCTCACCCCTACTGTACCTAATAACCTTGCTCTTATTCACATTTACTCTCAACTTTCTTCTTCCACACACTTTACCAAACTCAGTCACCAGCTTCTGCAGTTTCTCACATGAATCAGCCACCAGCGCTGTATCATCAGCGAACAACAATTGACTCACTTCCCAAGCTCTCTCATCCCCAACAGACTTCATACTTGCCCCTCTTTCCAGGACTCTTGCATTCACCTCCTTTACAACCCCATCCATAAACATATATATATATATATATATATATATATATATATATATATATAGATAGATAGATAGATAGATAGATAGATTGCACAGGGGTCCCGGGTTCGATCCTGGCTGTTGGAGGTTTGTATGTTCTATAAAGGTGCGCGTTCACATGCACTTTGTTTCTCTCTCTCTCTCTCTCTCTCTCTCTCTCTCTCTCTCTCTCTCTCTCTCTCTCTCTCTCTCTCTCTCTCTCTCTCTCTCTCTATATATATATATATATATATATATATATGTATATAGGGCATTACGTATTTGCAGTTTAAAGTTTATTGATGATGAGTTTGAGAGGAGTTATTCTATTGGATCCAAGTTAAAGTATCTTAGATCATGCATTGATAAATCCCTTAAGCTGACAAAGAAATTACTTTATAGAGTTGAACCAAAACCTCCCCTTGACACCAAGAACCTTTTAGCTCTCCATTTTAGTGATAAATATAGTTTACTTCCCATGTTACTAGGAACCTTTAATGTAAATATTGCCTTCAGTAACAACAATACCATAAAGAATATCCTAATCAGAAACTCACGAAAAAGTTCTGCAGGGTGTGTTTATGGAATACCCTGTAAAAGATATCGATAAGTTTTATGTTGGCCAGACTGGTAAGGCTCTTTCTGTGAGACAGGACAATAATGAAGTGCCTCGTTTAATCTTGTAAAAAAATTATGATCATTGTATTGACTGGAGTAATGCCATCTCAGTTATTAACTCTAACTCCTCTACCACGAGAAATATCATTGAATCTTCTATCATCAAATACACAAGGAGTATTAGTGAGTATTAGTGAAGGTCTATACAAATTGGATAGCTTTAGTGTTGATAAAATTTGTAAACAGTTCCCCTTCTTGTCCAAATAATAGATTTATGATACGCATGTTGCCAGACTTGATCACACCAGACCTCAATTCGGGTAGTCACTTGTTTACCAAATGGCGTCCTAACTACTTCTTTTTGTTGTATATCAACTGACTGTTATATTTCCTTTTTGTATCTCCGCTGATGATGTGATTATTGCATGAAAGTGCACTTGGGAACTTACATGTTTCATTTTCCCATGGAATCATAGGAGTATACATGATCACGCGCTCAACTGTGATCCTTTCCAACAAATATATATATAGGGTGTTTTGGTCGAGGTGGTGTGCAAAGTGAGAGGGTTAGGGAAAATGATTTGGTAAACAGAGAAGAGGTAGTAAAAGCTTTGCGGAAGATGAAAGCCGGCAAGGCAGCAGGTTTGGATGGTATTGCAGTGGAATTTATTAAAAAAGGGGGTGACTGTATTGTTGACTGGTTGGTAAGGTTATTTAATGTATGTATGACTCATAGTGAGGTGCCTGAGGATTGGCGGAATGCGTGCATAGTGCCATTGTACAAAGGCAAAGGGGATAAGAGTGAGTGCTCAAATTACAGAGGTATAAGTTTGTTGAGTATTCCTGGTAAATTATATGGGAGGGTATTGATTGAGAGGGTGAAGGCATGT
>NC_092263.1:1281424-1476424 GCF_036320965.1 Panulirus ornatus | reverse complement strand
TGCGTCCAAAACAGACAATTAGCATATCATAAACTTATAATGTGGACCAGAAGGGGATTGTTTACAAATTTTATTAACAGGAAAGCTATCCAATTTGTATAAACCTTCACTAATATTTGTGTTATAATTCTCTGTGTGTTTAACAATGAAATATCCAATGATATTGTGGTCTATACAGTTATTAAATGAGATGGCATTGCTCCAGTCAGTACAGCGATCATACTTTTGAACGTGATAAAACAAGGCTTTATATTCTTGTCCTGTTCTTATATTATATCTATGTTGCCTAAGTCTAACAAAAAGATCCTTACCAGTCTGCTCGACATAAAACGTATCACAATTTCTACATGGTGCTTTACAGATGCATCAAGGAGAACTTTCTGGTGAATTTCTGATTAAGATATTCTATATAGTATTAATGTTGCTGTAGGCAAAATTCACATTAAGGGATTTAAGCAACATGGAAAGTAAAGTAAAATAATTATCAAAAGGGGGAACTAAAAGATTCTTAGTCTCAATGGGAGGTTTGGGCTCAGCTCTATAAAATGATTTTGCTCACTTTAGGGATTTATCAATGAAAGATCTATGGTACTTTAACTTGGATCCAGTGGAATATATCTTCTCAAACTCATCATCAATAAACTCTTGACAGGAAATACTTAATGCCCTAAGGAACAAACTGAAATGACAAGTTAACTCTGTCATGTTGACATGAGTACTAATGGATATATGAGAATACATTGGTATGTATTCTATCTATAGCCCACGCCTAGCAACCATATAACATTGTTGGAACCACTATTCCTTCAAACATACCCATTTTTGCTTTCCGGGATAATGTTCTCGACTTCCACACATTTTTCGACGCTCCCAGAACTTTCGCCCCCTCTCCCACCCTGTGACTCACTTCCGCTTCCATGGTTCCATCCGCTGCCAAATCCACTTCCAGATATCTAAAACACTTCAATTCCTCCAGTTTTTTTCCATTCAAACTTACCTCCCAATTGACTTGACCCTTAACCCTACTGAACCTAATAACCTTGCTCTTATTCACATTTACTCTCAGCTTTCTTCTTTCACACATTTTACCAAATTCAGTCACCAGCTTCTGCAGTTTCTCACCCGAATCAGCCACCAGCGTTGTATCATCAGCGAACAACAACTGACTCACTTCTCAGGCCCTCTCATCCACAACAGACTGCATATTTGCCCCTCTCTCTAAAATTCTTGCATTCACCTCCCTAACAACCCCATCCATAAACAAATTAAACAACCATGGAGACATCACGCACTCCTACCGCAAACCGACATTCTCTGAGAACCAATCACTTTCCTCTCTTCCTACTCGTACACATGCCTTACATCCTCGATAAAAACTTTTCACTGCTTCTAACAACTTGCCTCCCACACCATATATTCTTAATTCCTTACACAGAACATCTCTATCAACTCTGTCATATGCCTTCTCCAGATCCATAAATGCTACATACAAATCCATTTGTTTTTCTAAGTATTTCTCATACAATCCACCTCTTCATCAGGTGCCAGTACTTAACAAAGTTATTTACATAACATGACACTTGATTCCCGCCCTCCGATACCAGTCATCACAGACCAACTACTGTCCGCTTTGTCTGGCAGTAACCGTTGTAAGGGAGAGTGATTAAGGGTGGTCACGTGGCGGGGGTTGACCAGGGTAGCTCAGTGTCTTGAACAACGCTTCTTTTGTTTTCGTGTTTTGTCAATTCTCTCATAACGACTTGGTTGATGCTAGGATGGGATTTAAAACTGCCTGGGAATAAGTTAAAGTTCTTAATATTAGCAGTTAAGCCAGATTCAATGACGTTACGTGTGACAATCAGCAGAGGGGTATAGAATAACGGGATTTTCAAGATCTATGGCCAGGGTGATCATTTTCATGACAATGTTTAGCGATCACATTTTTGTGGTCATCCCTGCGTACTGCATGACGATGCCAATAACACATCTCCGTTACAGTTTTACCTGTCTGGCCTGTATGAATATCTTTACATGCCTTGCATTTGACGACGTAAACACTCCCAATTGTTGCATGATTTTGCATACTGTTTATAGATCTTACTGATGGTGTTGTTTTCCAGTGCAACAACACCCATTGGTTTATTGCTGTTTTGAATTCAGTTTGTGTCAGGTTGTCCTGCTTTGGATACCGCCGCTAAAAGGCGATCTAATCCTGTGGAGAAATCGTGGATACGGTATAAAAGACGTTCAGAAACACAAATTACGTACGTACAACGAAGTAGCCGGTCGTCAGGTACGTGCCCTGCTGGGGATCTCTACATCAGAAGCAAATAGTAAGTCAATAATCTTAGGTTTAATGCATCTTAGTTGAGGAGTATGACAGATATTTTCTAAATATGACTAACTCCACCCAGATCCATCCCGCTTGAGAAGATCTGATGGTCTATTAAGGTGATCAGGAGTCGAAATTTAGTTAAGACATCGGCTTCGTATTTAGCGAAAAATGTTAAAACTTGGGTCCGGGGAGAGAGGAGCCCTGATGCTATCGACAGCTACTGCGTCACACTTGACACGAACGGCAGCCGAGTTGGTAGATGTGGTCTCGTCGTGTGAGGATGATTGACACCTCGAAAGCTACGGCAGCTGATAAAGTTAACCCAAGAGTAGTTCCAATAAGGGTGTGAAGCTTAAGGAACTCCAGTCTATAACACACCTCTACCGTCCTTGACTCAAAGGTGGTAAGTGATCAGCTAATAAAGAGATGAAAACGTGCACCTCAGCCCAATCTCTCATATGGATGAGCAGACGTGGGACATTTCAAGTGTACCTTGAACGATTAGATCCTTCGATAAACATCGTCTGCTGAAGAGAAAACATTTAAGGATTCAGCAAGGGTCAGACGGGCAGCTGACCTCCTCAATCTCTCCGGCTACCTTTGCCTCACACACTGGATGCCTCCAATACCTCCTGCGTCACCGCGCTCGTCAGCGTTGGCCCCAATGACCGCATGTGGAGTGGACACAAGGCTACGGTCGCTTGGCATGTTTTACCGTCTCCTCGGACGTGTTCTGAGGGTACTGCTTAATAAGGCTGTGTCCTACACCCACTCACTCGTCGTTGGTGCGTCACAGGGTATCATACATTGTCCCTATGTTGTGGCATGATGTCTATAGCCGTAGCTGACTCCCGATGGCTGGATTCTGACCTCCTTCTTTAGGATGACCACCGCGATTCAGTCCACCAGAAAGCGTCCTCTCGACACCATCACTAGCAAAGCCTAGAATTGGCAACATCATCTGCTGCTGAGAATACACACAGATGGTAACCAACACGCGGCAGAAAGGTGTGTTGTGTGACCCTAGATTACTGGTGAGTCACAGCATATTACGAAGTGATCAGGCGAACATCCTGGCAGTAAAACTCAGACTCACCCTCAGCAGTATAGGGTTACGTACGAAGCTTAACAAAAACAGAGAGATTTTCTGTTATAAGAAAATATCACGTTTCTGATACACCAAACCCTGCAAGACGAACCTTTGCGTCGCACGTCGGATCACATGTCGTATACGCTTAGTTCTCGTGGACGACTTACAATAACCCTCATAGCGACTTATGGTAAGCTGTCGTGCGCAGCGTGAGCCAGACCCTCTGATAAATATCAACCTACAAACCAAAGGGAAAAGCCCTTAGTGTAACGACTCGACCTCAGCTGGAGTACCAGCCGTGAACAAGACCCACGTCGTGTCAGCAGAGTGTGTAACACCGTAGAGACATGACAAGTCTGAACGAATTCAAGGTTAATGTTTTCAGATCTTCCCCTCCTCCTCCTCCTCCTCCTCCCCGAGCCGTCGCACCTCACAACTTCCACACGTAGAGGGAGACCTGCGCTGCGGGTAACAAGACGGAACACCAGTTTTAACCCGATTGTGCCATCCTCGTGGTCGTCGTTACACCAGCGATCTCTTCTCGCGCCTCGTATGCACCGTGTTTACACAGCAGGTGGGCACGAGACGAGACGTATCATAGACGGATGAAGGGATGAGTTCTCAGCTGGCTTCTTCGTCAAGAGCCTCTTGTTTGTCTGTAAATAATTCAATCCCACACAAGAGGTTCAGTTCTGAAAGATAAAGGATATGATAGCATTGCGTAGAGGATATCTTGATTTATCAAAGGTACACATACGTAATCAGGGTTAGGCACCAGAAAAACGCTCTTAAGTAAATATTCAGTGTTGAAAGATGAGTAAAGGAAGAAAAGCTTCAAGTTTCTCTTGTTTGTAAGGATAAAAGGCTTCAAGATTCTCTTGTTTGTAAGGATAAAAGGCTTCAAGATCCTCTTGTTTGTAAGGATAAAAGGCTTCAAGATTCTCTTGTTTGTAAGGATAAAAGGCTTCAAGATCCTCTTGTTTGTAAGGATAAAAGGCTTCAAGATTCTCTTGTTTGTAAGGATAAAAGGCTTCAAGACTCTCTTCTTTGTAAGGATAAAAGGCTTCAAGATTCTCTTGTTTGTAAGGACAAAAGGCTTCAAGATCCTCTTGTTTGTAAGGATAAAAGGCTTCAAGATTCTCTTGTTTGTAAGGATGAAAGGCTTCAAGATTCTCTTGTTTGTAAGGACAAAAGGCTTCAAGATCCTCTTGTTTAAGCAATTCAATCATTTAAGAGACTCAGTCATCAATGATTAAGGTATATGATAGCATTGCAGCATTGTGTGAAGGATATTCTGATATCTCAAGGGTACACGTAGGTAATCACCTGTTCGGTTATGAGCAGTCCCAGTGTATCTTGAAAGAGAGAGAGAGAGAGAGAGAGAGAGAGAGAGAGAGAGAGAGAGAGAGAGAGTACGAACGACGAGGTTAAGCCAGCATGGCTCACCACACGACTTACCTGATGTATAAGACTCTGTCCTCCTTAGCTTCCCACTTGCATTACATAACTATCGATTTTCGGTTCATCTGGGAGTTTTCTGTATAATGTTTCTGTACTTGTTCCATGTATGTTTCTTATTTCCATCAAAAAGAAAGTAGAGAGAGAGAGAGAGAGAGAGAGAGAGAGAGAGAGAGAGAGAGAGAGAGAGAGAGAGAGAGTTGTATTAAATCTCGTACTGTGAAGTGGAGCTTGGAAATGTACAGTAAACATGAACACAAACGTGGAGGGGCAGACAGACAGACAAGGAGCTACCAAACACGTCTCGCTAGTGACACAAGAATGACAAATAGCCAGTCCACCTGACTGGAATAGAGAGGCCCTGCGACCCACGAGCGAGACACATGAGAGAGAGAGAGGGAGGAGTGTGTGGGCGGGCCGCCACGAGGCCTTGGGAGACATGAACGGGGTATGAGGAGTGAGGAGTGTGTGTGGGCGGGCCGTCAAGAGGCCCTGGGAGCCACGAGCCAGAGGCTCGAGGAGAGAGGATTGTGTAGGAGGGCCGTAAAGAGGCAGTGAGAACAACTTGGCAAGAGGGAAAGTCGTCAAAAGGCAAAGGAGTGAGGGGCAGTGTGGAAGAGCCGTTAAAAGGTCCTACAAGGCACAAGGGAGGCACAGGGAGGGACGAAGGGTGTGGGTGGGCGGTCCAGCAGCCCTGGGAGCCACGAACGGGGCACTGGGAGAAATGTGTTATCGAGCAACAAACCTTGGGAGCCACAAACGAAGAAGAGAGAGAGAGAGAGAGAGAGGGAGAGAGAGAGAGAGAGAGAGAGAGAGAGAGAGAGAGAGAGAGAGAGAGAGAGAGAGAGAGAGAGAGAGAGAGAGAGAGTAGTGCGTGGGCGGGTGCCACACGAAATACAGAGAGGAACGGAAGGTGTGGATGGGTAACTCACGTGGCCTTAGGGGAGAGGAGTATGTAGAGGGGCAGTCAAGAGGCCCTGGAAGCCAAGAGATAAGAACAGGGAAAGATGAGTGTGTGGGCGGGCAGTCAAGAGGCCCTTGGGAGTCATGAGCGAGACATAACGAGAAACGTCTGTGTGGGCGGACTGTCAAATGATCCTGGAAGCCAGAAACGAGGTACGGGGAGATAGCAGTGTGTGTGAAGGCCGTCAAGAGACCTTAGGAGTCAAAAGCGAGGCACGGGTGTGAGGCAGGGGGTGTGGGCGGGCCGTCAATGGGCCCTTTGATGTACAGGGAGGGAGGGAGGGAAACTTTGAACGGGCCATCAAGAGATCCTGGGGTCGCAAAGCTAATCATGCACAGGGATGAACGAAGGGTGTGGGAGCGCCGTCAGGAGACCCTGGCAGCCAGAAACATGGTATAGGGAGATTGGAATGTGTGTTAGGGCCATCAAGAGATCTAAGGCGCCTCAAGCGAGGCACAGGGAGGGACGAAAGGTCTGGACGAGCCGTTATGAGGCCCTGGGAGCCACGAGCAAGGTACAGGGAGGGATGTAGGGTATGGGCAGGCTGTCAAGAGGCCCTTAGAACACCAAGAGAAGTACAGGAAGAGAGAAATATGTAGGCGGGGCGTTAGGAGGTCCTGGAGGTCACAACTGAGGCACAGGGAAGAACGGAGGGTGTGGGCTGGCTGACAAGAGGCTCTGAGAGCCACGGAGGAGGCACGAGTTAGGGCAGAAGATGGTGGCAGTAAGTCAAGGGGTCCTGGGAGCCATGATCGAGGTACAGGGAGGCATGGAGAGTGTAGGCGGGCTAACAAGAAGCTCTAAGAGCTACAACAGACGCACAAGGAAGGACAGAAGGCGTTGACGGGCAGTCAAGAGGCCTTGGGAACCATTATCGAGGTACACGAAGGATAGGATAATGTGGCCAGGCCGTCAAAACACCCTGTGAGCCACGACCGTGTCACAGGGATGGACAGAAGAGGTAGGTGGGCCGTTAAGAGGTCGTGGGAGCAACGACCTAGTTACAGGGAACGAGGAGGTAAGCCGTCAAGAAGCCCTAGAAGACAAGAGCGAGGCACAGGGAGAAAAGAGGGTGTGGCTGCGCCTTCAAGTGGTCTTAGGAGCTACACGCGAGGCACTGGGAGGGATGAAGCGTGTGAAAGGAGCTATATTAAGAGGCTATAGGTGCCACAAGCGAGGTACAGAAAGGGACGGAGGGTGTGTGAGGTCAAGAGATCAACAGGTCCCAGGAGCCACATGCGAGATGCAAGGAGTGATGGGGGTGTACGCGTGCCATAGAGAGACCTTGGGAGGCACGAGCAAGGTACATGGAAGACCGGAGGTTGTGGGAGGGTCGTCAAGAGGCCCTGGAGCTAGATGAGAGGTAGAGAGAGGATTATGTAGGAGGGCCGTCAAGAGGCCCTAGGAGTTTTGAACGCGGCACATGGAGAAACGGAGGGTGTGGGCGGGTAGTTAAGAGGCCTTTGGAGCCACGAGCAAGGCACATGCAGGGGCGGAGGTATGGATTGGTCGTCAAACAACTCTGGGAGCCAAATGCAAAGTACAAGGAGGTACATGGAGGACCGTGAAGAGGGCCTGGAAGCCCCGAGCGAGGCATGTGGAGGGATGGTAGGCGTAGAAGGACCGTCAAAGGATCCTGGAAGCAATGAGCCAGACAGGAAGAGACGGAAGGAGTGGGCGGGTCGTCAAAAAATCCTGGGTGCCACGACCGAAGCACAAGAGTGAGAGATGCTTAGGGGGAGGGGGCTCGTCAAGAGGCCTTGGCAGCCAAAAGCTAGGTACAGGGACGGAAGGGCGTGTGGATGGGTTGTGAAGAGATCAAGAGAGCCATTGGTAGGGCACGGGGAGTGAGAAGTGTGTTGCTGGGTTGTCAAGAGCCCCTGGCAGCCACAGACGAGGCACAGGAGATAAGGAGCCTGTGAAGGCTCCCTGTGAGAGGCCCAAGGAGCCACGATCGTGGCAAACATAGGGACGAAGGGTCTATGCGTGCCGTCAAAATGCCCTAGGAGCCACGAACAAGTTATAGGAAAGACAGTTGGTGAGGGTGGGTTGTCATAAGGCCCTGGAAGCTACGAGTGAGGCACAGGGAGGGATGGAGGGAGTGGGAGAGCTGTTAGAAGACCCTGGGAGCCGAAAACGAGGCATGGAAAGGGACGGAAGGTGTGGTGTGGCCATGAGGAGGCCCTGGAAACCATGAGTGAGGCACAGGTAGGGACGGAGAATATATACTGGCCGTCAAGAGGCCCTGGGAGCCACGAGCGTAGTACGGGAGGAACGGAGTGTGTGGGCGTACCCTTTAGATGTCCTGAGAGCTGGGTGTGAGGTACAGGAAGGAACGGAGAATGTGGGAAGAGCGTTAAGCAGCCACTGGCAGCCACGAACGAGGTACAGGGATGAGCGGAGGGTGTGAGTGGGCAGTCAAGAGGCCCTAAGAACCACAAGGGAGGCACAGGGTGAGACAGAAGGGTGTGGGTAGGTCATCATATGACCATGAGAACCACGAATGAGGTGTAGGGAGGGATTGAGGGTGTGGACGGGTTGTTAAGACCCCGTGGAAACCACAAGCAAGGCACAGGGAGGAACACAGGGTGTGGTCGGGCCGTCAAGAGGCTCTGTGACAGGTCGTAAAGAGGCCCTGGGAGCCATGAGCAAGACACAGAAAAGGACAGAGTGTGTGGGTGGGCCGTCAAAAGGCCCTGGGAGCCGCGTAGGAGACACAGGGAGGGACAGAGGGTGTGGACAGGCCTTTAAGGGGCCCTGGGAGCCACTGGTAAGGCACAGGGAGAAGGGAGTGGTTGGGCGGGCTGTCAAGAGGCCTGATAACCACAATCGATGCTCAGGGAGAGAGGAGTGTCTTGGCGGGCGGTACAGAGGCCTAGGGGCCACGAGCGAGGCACAGGGAGGGAAAGAAAGGCCGTCAAGAGGTCCTGGGATTCACGAAGTAGGCACAAGGAGGGACGAAATGTTTAGGAGGGCCTGTTATGAGGCCCTGGGAGCCTCGAAGTAGGCACAAGGAGGGACGAAAGGTTTAGGAGGGCAGACAAAAGGCCATGGGATCCACGAAGGAGGCACAAGGACGGACAAAGGTTTAGGAGGGCCCGTTGGGAAGCTCTGGGAGCCATGAACAAGGCATAAGGAGGTACGGAGTGTTTTCTCCGGCCGTCAAGAATCCCTGGAAGCTTTGGTCGAGGCATAAAGAATAAACGGAGCGTTTGAGGGGGTCGTTAAGAGAGCCTTAGAACCACGAGAGAGGTACAGGAAGGGACGCAGGGTGTGGGCGGGCCATCAAGTGGCCCTGGGCGCTATGTGCGATGAATAGGCAGGGACGTAAGGTGTGGGCGATCCGTCAAGTGGCCCAGGGGGCTACGAGTGAGGTAAAGAGACTGAAGAGTTTGTGAGAAGGTCTTCAAGAGACCATGGGGGCCATGGGCGAGGCACTGGGACGGATGAGGCATATGTGAGTGTTGTCAAGAGGCCTTGAGAGCAATCATGGAGGTGCAGGGAGGGATGGAAGGGTGTGGGCGATCCCTCAAGAGTAGACCTTGGGAGCCACAAGCAAGGCACAGGGATAGACGGTGTTTATGGATGGGCTGTTAAGAGGCCCTTGGAGCTACGAGCGAGGAATGGAGAGGGACGCAGGATGTGGGCAGACCGTCAAGAGGCCGTAGGAGTTGCGGGCATGGCACAGAGAGGGACGGAGGGTGTGGGCGATCCGTCAGGAGGCCCTGGGAGCCACGAGCGAGGTACAGGAAGTGAAGAGTGTGTGGAAGGGCTCTCAAGATACACCTAGGAGCCACGAGCGAGGTACAGGGTGGGATGGAGTGTGTGGGAGGGTCGTCAAGAGGCCCTTGGGAGCCACAAGCGAGACAGGGAGGGATGGAGTGTATTGGAGGGCCGTCAAGAGGCCCCTGGGAGTCACGAGTGAGGCATAGGGAGTGAAGAGTGTGTGGGAGGGCAGTCAAGAGGTCCTGGGAGCCACGAGCAAGGTACAAGGAGGGATGGCGTGTGTTGGAGGGCGTCAAGAGGCCCCTTGGAGCCACGAGCGAGGCACAGGGAGGGATGGAGTGTGTGGGAGGGCCGTCAAGAGGCCCTTGGGAGCCACGAGCGAGGCACAGGGAGGGATGGAGTGTGTGGGCGGGCCAGGGTCATTAGTATGCCCGCTGCTTACACGCATTTTTGTAGCCCTCGCCAGCGCCCGGGGCGGAGGTATGCTGCGTGCGTGCGCTGGTTGGTGTGCGTGTGTGAAGGTTTGTGTGTGTTTGTATGTCTGTGAATGTGTGTGTCTGTGTGTGTTTCTGTGTGTGTGTGTTTGTGTGTGTGTGTGAATGCGCGTGTGTGAGGTGGTGTGCGTGAGGTGTGCTGTGTCTGTCTATACCTGTGTGTGTGTGTGTGTGTGTGTGTGTGTGTGTGTGTGTGTGTGTGTGTGTGGGTATATGTGTGTGTGTGCGTGAGGTGTGCTGTGTGTGTGTGTGTGTGTGTGTGTGTGTGTGTGCGAGTGTGTGTGTGTGTGTGTGTGTGTGTGTGTGTGTGTGTGGGTGTATGTGTGTGTGTGTGTGTGTGTGTGTGTGTGTGTGTGTGTGTGTATGTGATTGATATGTGTGTGTTACGGGGGAAAGAGTTTTACACTCTTGTTGTCCCATCTGTTAACCTTGTGTATACATAACATGTGTCTACTCTTTATGTACACACACACACACACACACACACACACACCACCTTAAGCCAAGTGGTGTAATTACCGAATTACCTATTTGTATTTACCTATTTGTAATGTAAGTGGAGAGAGTTTAACACCTGAGAGGGCCACCATCTCTTGTATATTCTATGCTGTCATACACCTTCTTAAATCCATGTATGCTCTCTGCATTAACCATGTCCTCCCTCGTCGTATTCCATTCATCCACCACAGATATTGTAATGTAAAAGTACTTATTACGTTTTCTTTATTTTCTTGTTTAATTTCATGCTCTAACCTCTGGTTGCTCAATCTCCATACCTCTCGAAGAACTGTTTACTGTAAACTTCATGAATCTACTTTGAAAACTTAAAGATTGTGATCAAATCAACTGTCGCTCTTCTCTCTTTCATGGCGGACAAATCTAAAGCTTGTCATCTTCCTTCATTACTCAGGTCTCCAAATTCTGGTGCCATCTTTGTTCTCCTCTAGATCTTCTCTATTAGCTCTTTGTTCCTGTGTAGGTGCGATAACCAAACCTGAGGAACGTAATCTAGCTTTGACCTTATGTAGGATGAGATCACCTTGCTAACTGTTTCCTTATTCATACTTGAAAGCTATATCAATATTTGCCAGCAAACAGTCAGTCCCCTTAACTATTCTCCTAATGTGGGACTCTCGCGACAGGTTAGGGATGATGTCGGCTCCCAAATGCCTCTAACGCAGAGAATCATAGAGCTCATTTCTTGCTTGAAAAGATTGTAATTAGTCGTCATTTCACTCTGCCCCATCCTCATTACTTTACGTTTACTCGAAATTGATTTAATCAACAAAGTAAGAGACCAATTTTGGAGTCTGTTTAGGTCCCTTAGTAAGTTAATGTATTATATTCCTCCTTGCTTCTCACTTCTCTCATGACCTTTGCATCATCTGCAGACATATTCAGGCAGGAGTCGATCCTCTCAAGTCAGTCATGTACTTAGATCAAGAAGAGTTATGGTCCCAGCTCAGAGCCCTGTGCACTCCACTGGTTATTCAAACCATTTAGATAAGGCTCTTTCACCAGACGTCATCTGTTCCCATTTCTGAAAGAAGGATTTTCTCCACATATTCATGTCTGGTGTTGCCGCTTTTTAATCAGCCTCCCCAATGAGGGATAGCGTCAAACGCTTTCTGGCAGTCCAGATATAAGCAATCCCCTCTTGCGTAGAATTCTTATGAGATATGTTGCACATGAGTATGGTTACTGTTTGTATGTTATGGTGTGTGTGTGTGTGTGTGTGTGCGTGTGTGTGTGTGTGTGTGTGTGATGGCCTATTTGTGTAGTCCGGGAAGGGAGTTCTACACCAGTGGGTCCCTATCTCTTGAACTTTCCTTACCTGAGATATTGCCATTAGTCAAGGGTCGCGCGTAGCGCTCACTGCAGAGAACTTTAGAGTTAAGAAAAGAGGAAAATGTCGTTCGTCATACGAGTGCCAAGTGTCATGTGCAACAATGATCATTTGATGACTGAATGCTAGGAACCCAAGCAAAAAAGAAGAAAGAAAAGAGCAACCTGGGCCAGAGAAAGGAACTTGACATCCTCTGTAGTGCCCCACCGCCGTCACTAACCCTCTTGATCGCCCTGGTCGGTGGCTGGGTAGCACCTGTAAGGTCGATAAGACCAACACCTTCAAACTATGACCACGAGTCGAATATCTTTGACACCTTCTTCAGGTGTTCAAGCTTAACACCAGACACGCTCTCGCCTCCTCTGTGACAGAAGTGTATAATGAAATGACAGAGAAGAGTAGATCGAATTCAGGCAACCATTCAGCTGAAAATATACAGTTGAGAAATTAACATAATTAGTGGGGGGGTCATACTACTAATTAGTTATTCCTAGTTAATCACTAGAACTTAAGATCAAGGTGGGGTTGGACACTTCTACGCTTTGGATAAGCACATGAGTGAGGTCCGTCTACATAGTACAGGAAGGTTTACGTGGCAAAGCTTATGGTTTGTACTTTATACATTTAGTGGTGATTCATAGAGCATTAAGTAACGTAAAGTGACATATAAACAGACTAATTGCCTCCCGCAGGTCGATCTAAGAGACGTGTGTAGACGGTATATTGTGTCCAGTGTAGAGACGTGTGTGAACGGTATATGGTTGTGTCCAATATTGAGACATGTGTGAACGATATATGGTTGTGTCCAATATAGAGACGTATGGGAACGGTATATGGTTGTGTCCAATATAGAGACGTATGGGAACGGTATATGGTTATGTCCAATATGGAGACATGTATGAACGATATATGGTTGTGTCCAATATAGAGACATGTGTGAACGATATATGGTTGTGTCCAATATAGAGACGTATGGGAACGGTATATGGTTGTGTCCAATATAGAGACGTGTGTGAACGGTATATGGTTGTGTCCAATATAGAGACATGTGTGAACGGTATATGGTTGTGTCCAATATGGAGACGTGGGAACGGTATATGGTTATGTCCAATATGGAGACATGTATGAACGATATATGGTTGTGTCCAATATAGAGACGTATGGGAACGGTATATGGTTGTGTCCAATATAGAGACGTGTGTGAACGGCATATGGTTGTGTCCAATATAGAGACATGTGTGAACGGTATATGGTTGTGTCCAATATTCCTCGATCTTAGTAAGCTTTTCCTTTACGTTTATCCTGTCTCTTTATTGTGTACCGATGATATTGAGTCGTTCCTTCTTCAAAGATAGATCTCTTTTTTTTTCTGTCTCTCTTTACCCAAAAGGCATCTTGAATCCTTCTTTCCTTCTCGAAAGGTATCTTGAATCCTATGTTGGTTCTTGTTTCTGTTACCACAATTACCTTAAATTCTGGTGGGATCCTTGTGTCTCTCTCCACAGATATCTTCAGTCCTATGTAGATCCTTGCTTGACCAGTCCCATGTACTCCTTGTCATACCTTAATACATTCCTATGAGCCATCCCTTTCATTTTCTTTCTTTTCATTTTCCTTTCACCAACTTCAGAAATCTTAGTTTCCATTTGACTCAGGACTGTCAGGTCATTTTGACTTTATCTATCTTAATATAAGACTGGTTAAGTCTTTATGAGTAGAGATAATCCACTGAGCACATCACATCTGTCTAACTACCTTCATCTTCACTACCGTAGTGAGTCCTTGACGTAAATTCTACGCCACTTGGTCGAACAAGGTAGGATTTATCTTATGGGTCCTCATGCTGCCTGGCTTCGAGTCTACCTCCGTAATCCTTGAATTCATCTTGTTTTCCCGTGGTACGAGAATCCATGCACGTTCGTCTCAGTCTGGATGTTCACTCACATTTATGATTTATCTGTTTATTCGTCGTTAGCCCAAGGCCAATTTCCATGAGTTCTGGTGTTACCCAAGACACCCTCTTAAAGTCTCCCTGCAGCCCAAGGTAGCGTTATATCCAGAAGCAGAGTAATGCAGACTCCTTTAGTGTAAGACGTTCGCTGAAGAGACTGTGGACTCCCAGTGATACAGCCTCGACCAAAGGTGACTTTCCATTCGCGGTGTAAACCTCTCGCACGCGGAGCGCGCATCATGGTCAGCGACGCTGATCTATACCATACCAGGGTGATGTAGACCTAAACTGCTGGAGAGTGGAGTCTCTCTCTCTCTCTCTCTCTCTCTCTCTCTCTCTCTCTCTCTCTCTCTCTCTCTCTCTCTCTCTCTCTCTCTCTTCCACCACGATTTCAATGCTATCAACCGCCTCTCTCTTGACCTCACCCCGTTTCATTAAACATCTGTTGAATATCTTATGATTTTCATGAGTCTGTAAACCTGATTCACGATGCTCATTTCATGTCTTCATTGTGTCGAATGTTGACCTTAGAATTCCGACCCTTCTGCCCTACCGGTCACTACTGTGTTTCCCAGTTTCTCGCAAGTCTTTTGTACCTAAAGGAAAAAAATTCCTTGCTTGCAAAAGTGTCTTTTGATCTTTACGTCTTCCCTTGATATTCCTCCATCACCTTACCCAATGGATCTCTGCTTCTGATCCAGATATCAACATTATCGGTGTCCCATCTTCTTATATCATAATATATTTTGACAGTGGTATGATTTTGACCGTGATATGATTAGTTATATCCCATATATCATCACCCATTTCTCCCTTTCTCTAATACGAACGTATTAGGGAAGGGGAATATTGCTTCGGTGGTCTGTACGTCTTATAGACAATGCTTCTGTGTTGCGTAGCTAGTTTTGATAGGGTTCTAGTGCTCTGTATCTATTTCAGATGGTGTTTCAGTGCCGTGTACCTGTCACAGATAATGTTTCGATGCTGTGTACTGATGCTGCTGGTATGGCGTATGCTGCTGGTATGGCGTATTACTTCTCATCTAGTTCCTCTTCATCCTCATAAATTCTCGCTTCTGATCCTTCAGCAAAACTCTTAGTATCTCTAGGTCGCTGAGTTCCTGCATTGCAATTCTCACTGATATACACGCTTGCAAAACTTTCAATATCCTTCGTGTGTGTCTTTTCTGTTCATCTTTCTTATGTTGGTGTGTGATGGATGGTTTCTCGATGCACCTGGATGTGGTGCGAGACAGAGAGAGAGAGAGAGAGAGAGAGAGAGAGAGAGAGAGAGAGAGAGAGAGAGAGAGAGAGAGAGAGAGAGAGAGACTGTCCTCAAGTCCTCTTCCACACTCCAGATTGCCTTTAACATCGACTGACCTCACCAACCACTGCACACCGTTGACCACCCATCCCAGCAGCACAGTGTGACGACACTCAACTGCCCCTTTGACGTATATCCTCATCCACCACAAGCGGACCAGGTAGCCAAGCAGGGCAAAAAATTCCGTCTCGCCTCATCCTTGTGACCTTCACTTGGCTTCAGGTTAAAGGAAAAAAAGAGAGAGGAGGAGGACAAAAATGAGGGTAGCTGCGCCAAACTGGAGGTGCTATATGTTTTTCTCTAGTCCTCTGATTCTCCTCACATTTTTCCCACTGTGGTTGCCTCAGCTCGGCGTTTGGAGCAATCTTTTTTGGCCCCTGAGGCCAACTGCATCGTCCTCAGCCACGTAAACACTCAGTGAGCAATTTTCCACCTCAGGATCTCTCTCTCTCTCTCTCTCTCTCTCTCTCTCTCTCTCTCTCTCTCTCTCTCTCTCTCTCTCTCTCTCTCTCTCTCTCTCTCCAGGCACTTTAGTGGTGCTTGTCGCCTCACTGACGTTCCCCCACCACCCAACGCCGTACAAAACTCACTCATGTATCACTACCTGCACACACACACACACACACACACACACACGCGCGCGCGCGTTTTTCGTCCAATCGTAGTCAGAGATAAGCGGCGAGGATGGTACGAACATCATTAAACTCATTAGATGGTTCGACGTATGTGCGTATGTGTCTGTGTGTGTGTGTGTGTGTGTGTGTGTGTGTGTGTGTGTGTCTGTGTGTGTGTGTGTGTGTGTGTGTGTGTGTCTGTGTGTGTGTGTGTCTGTGTGTGTGTGTGTGTATGTGTGTGTGTGTGTGTGTGTGTGTGTGTGTGTGTGTGTGTGTGTGTCTGTGTGTGTGTATGTGTGTGTGTGTGTATGTGTGTATGTGTGTGTATTTGTGTGTGTGTATGTGTGTTTGTTTGTATGTGTGTGTGTGTTTGTATGTGTGTGTGTGTGTGTGTGTGTGTGTGTGTGTGTGTGTGTGTGTGTGTGTGTGTGTGTGTGCGTTCCTAATTATGTTTATATTCAAGAATAATCTAAAATACTGAAGCGCTACGACACCGTCTCTCTCTCTCTCTCTCTCTCTCTCTCTCTCTCTCTCTCTCTCTCTCTCTCTCTCTCTCTCTCTCTCTCTCTCCTTATAGCAACGGTAATTTCTGTTATTCTTAACCTTTTTTCTAAACGCATTTACACATCGTCTTCTAAACTTGCATGCTTTTTGTGGGTAGGTTCTTTGTATCAGATTCTCCAGCCATGGAAAAACATGCTTAATGAAAAGTCAGGCCTTGAATGGAACATGATAAAAAACGTTTAAGAAAATTTACAGAGGGAAACAGAAAGGAAGAACCATATGAGAACTTTTAAGAGGGTTCCACATACCTTTTTCTGAGAAGGATTGGGTCGTTCATGCTGGGAAAAGCAGGTGATGGAAAGCTGTCTCACCCTATTGGCACACACAGTTTGGACGAGGATCCTATAAATGCAATTTGGACTGATTAGTAGAGACAGGTGTTTGTCCCACTGGTGATCCAGTGGTAAACTGTTTACCTACCATTCTCAGTGGCCCGGGCTCGAACATACAGGACGGTGTGAGTCGTGCAAGTGATAGAGCGACCTGCAGGGATGTGGTAGACTGGGGACGACCTGCTGTCATTGGGCTGACTCAGGGCATGTGAAGCGGACAGCCAGAACCACAGAAAGGGCCTGACTGCAGACAGAGAGTTCTGGTTTAAGCACATTCCATATAACAGCCAGAGGACTCATGTGAAGAATTCTGTTACTGACGCTACTTCTCTAGGCTGAAAATATGAATTCAATGAATTCATAAAAAAGAATTTATATATATATATATATATATATATATATATATATATATATATATATATATATATATATATATATATATATATGTATATATATATATATATGTAAGGCATGTGTACGTGTAGGAAGAGAGGAAAGTGATTGGTTCTCAGTGAATGTAGGTTTGCGGCAGGGTTGTGTGATGTCTCCATGGTTGTTTAATTTGTTTATGGATGGGGTTGTTAGGGAGGTAAATGCAAGAGTCCTGGAAAGAGGGGCAAGTATGAAGTCTGTTGGGGATGAGAGAGCTTGGGAAGTGAGTCAGTTGTTGTTCGCTGATGATACAGCGCTGGTGGCTGATTCATGTGAGAAACTGCAGAAGCTGGTGACTGAGTTTGGTAAAGTGTGTGGAAGAAGAAAGTTAAGAGTAAATGTGAATAAGAGCAAGGTTATTAGGTACAGTAGGGTTGAGGGTCAAGTCAATTGGGAGGTGAGTTTGAATGGAGAAAAACTGGAGGAAGTGAAGTGTTTTAGATATCTGGGAGTGGATCTGTCAGCGGATGGAACCATGGAAGCGGAAGTGGATCATAGGGTGGGGGAGGGGGCGAAAATTTTGGGAGCCTTGAAAAATGTGTGGAAGTCGAGAACATTATCTCGGAAAGCAAAAATGGGTATGTTTGAAGGAATAGTGGTTCCAACAATGTTGTATGGTTGCGAGGCGTGGGCTATGGATAGAGTTGTGCGCAGGAGGATGGATGTGCTGGAAATGAGATGTTTGAGGACAATGTGTGGTGTGAGGTGGTTTGATCGAGTAAGTAACGTAAGGGTAAGAGAGATGTGTGGAAATAAAAAGAGCGTGGTTGAGAGAGCAGAAGAGGGTGTTTTGAAATGGTTTGGTCACATGGAGAGAATGAGTGAGGAAAGATTGACCAAGAGGATATATGTGTCGGAGGTGGAGGGAACGAGGAGAAGAGGGAGGCCAAATTGGAGGTGGAAAGATGGAGTGAAAAAGATTTTGTGTGATCGGGGCCTGAACATGCAGGAGGGTGAAAGGAGGGCAAGAAATAGAGTGAATTGGAGCGATGTGGTATACAGGGGTTGACGTGCTGTCAGTGGATTGAATCAAGGCATGTGAAGCGTCTGGGGTAAACCATGGAAAGCTGTGTAGGTATGTATATTTGCGTGTGTGGACGTGTGTATGTACGTGTGTATGGGGGTTGGGCCATTTCTTTCGTCTGTTTCCTTGCGCTACCTCGCAAACGCGGGAGACAGCGACAAAGTATAAAAAAAAAAAAAAAAAAAAAAATATATATATATATATATATATATATATATATATATATATATATACATATATATATATATATATATATATATATATATATATATATATATATATATACATATATATATATATATATATATATATATATATATATATATATATATATATATATATATATATATAGATGTTCTGGAAGGAGGTAAATAAAGTGCGTAAGACAAGGGAGCAAATGGGAACTTCAGTGAAGGGCGCAAATGGGGAGGTGATAACAAGTAGTGGTGATGTGAGAAGGAGATGGAGTGAGTATTTTGAAGGTTTGTTGAATGTGTTTGATGATAGAGTGGCAGATATAGGGTGTTTTGGTCGAGGTGGTGTGCAAAGTGAGAGGGTTAGGGAAAATGATTTGGTAAACAGAGAAGAGGTAGTAAAAGCTTTGCGGAAGATGAAAGCCGGCAAGGCAGCAGGTTTGGATGGTATTGCAGTGGAATTTATTAAAAAAAGGGGGTGACTGTATTATTGACTGGTTGGTAAGGTTATTTAATGTATGTATGACTCATGGTGAGGTGCCTGATGATTGGCGGAATGCGTGCATAATGCCATTGTACAAAGGCAAATGGGATAAGAGTGAGTGCTCAAATTACAGAGGTATAAGTTTGTTGAGTATTCCTGGCAAATTATATGGGAGGGTATTGATTGAGAGGGTGAAGGCATGTACAGAGCATCAGATTGGGGAAGAGCAGTGTGGTTTCAGAAGTGGTAGAGGATGTGTGGATCAGGTGTTTGCTTTGAAGAATGTATGTGAGAAATACTTAGAAAAGCAAATGGATTTGTATGTAGCATTTATGGATCTGGAGAAGGCATATGATAGAGTTGATAGAGATGCTCTGTGGAAGGCATTAAGAATATGTGGTGTGGGAGGCAAGTTGTTAGAAGCAGTGACAAGTTTTTATCGAGGATGTAAGGCATGTGTACGTGTAGGAAGAGAGGAAAGTGATTGGTTCTCAGTGAATGTAGGTTTGCGGCAGGGTTGTGTGATGTCTCCATGGTTGTTTAATTTGTTTATGGATGGGGTTGTTAGGGAGGTAAATGCAAGAGTCTGGAAAGAGGGGCAAGTATGAAGTCTGTTGGGGATGAGAGAGCTTGGGAAGTGAGTCAGTTGTTGTTCGCTGATGATACAGCGCTGGTGGCTGATTCATGTGAGAAACTGCAGAAGCTGGTGACTGAGTTTGGTAAAGTGTGTGGAAGAAGAAAGTTAAGAGTAAATGTGAATAAGAGCAAGGTTATTAGGTACAGTAGGGTTGAGGGTCAAGTCAATTGGGAGGTGAGTTTGAATGGAGAAAAACTGGAGGAAGTGAAGTGTTTTAGATATCTGGGAGTGGATCTGTCAGCGGATGGAACCATGGAAGCGGAAGTGGATCATAGGGTGGGGGAGGGGGCGAAAATTTTGGGAGCCTTGAAAAATGTGTGGAAGTCGAGAACATTATCTCGGAAAGCAAAAATGGGTATGTTTGAAGGAATAGTGGTTCCAACAATGTTGTATGGTTGCGAGGCGTGGGCTATGGATAGAGTTGTGCGCAGGAGGATGGATGTGCTGGAAATGAGATGTTTGAGGACAATGTGTGGTGTGAGGTGGTTTGATCGAGTAAGTAACGTAAGGGTAAGAGAGATGTGTGGAAATAAAAAGAGCGTGGTTGAGAGAGCAGAAGAGGGTGTTTTGAAATGGTTTGGTCACATGGAGAGAATGAGTGAGGAAAGATTGACCAAGAGGATATATGTGTCGGAGGTGGAGGGAACGAGGAGAAGAGGGAGGCCAAATTGGAGGTGGAAAGATGGAGTGAAAAAGATTTTGTGTGATCGGGGCCTGAACATGCAGGAGGGTGAAAGGAGGGCAAGAAATAGAGTGAATTGGAGCGATGTGGTATACAGGGGTTGACGTGCTGTCAGTGGATTGAATCAAGGCATGTGAAGCGTCTGGGGTAAACCATGGAAAGCTGTGTAGGTATGTATATTTGCGTGTGTGGACGTGTGTATGTACGTGTGTATGGGGGTTGGGCCATTTCTTTCGTCTGTTTCCTTGCGCTACCTCGCAAACGCGGGAGACAGCGACAAAGTATAAAAAAAAAAAAAAAAAAAAAAATATATATATATATATATATATATATATATATATATATATATATACATATATATATATATATATATATATATATATATATATATATATATATATACATATATATATATATATATATATATATATATATATATATATATATATATATATATATATATATAGATGTTCTGGAAGGAGGTAAATAAAGTGCGTAAGACAAGGGAGCAAATGGGAACTTCAGTGAAGGGCGCAAATGGGGAGGTGATAACAAGTAGTGGTGATGTGAGAAGGAGATGGAGTGAGTATTTTGAAGGTTTGTTGAATGTGTTTGATGATAGAGTGGCAGATATAGGGTGTTTTGGTCGAGGTGGTGTGCAAAGTGAGAGGGTTAGGGAAAATGATTTGGTAAACAGAGAAGAGGTAGTAAAAGCTTTGCGGAAGATGAAAGCCGGCAAGGCAGCAGGTTTGGATGGTATTGCAGTGGAATTTATTAAAAAAGGGGGTGACTGTATTATTGACTGGTTGGTAAGGTTATTTAATGTATGTATGACTCATGGTGAGGTGCCTGATGATTGGCGGAATGCGTGCATAATGCCATTGTACAAAGGCAAATGGGATAAGAGTGAGTGCTCAAATTACAGAGGTATAAGTTTGTTGAGTATTCCTGGCAAATTATATGGGAGGGTATTGATTGAGAGGGTGAAGGCATGTACAGAGCATCAGATTGGGGAAGAGCAGTGTGGTTTCAGAAGTGGTAGAGGATGTGTGGATCAGGTGTTTGCTTTGAAGAATGTATGTGAGAAATACTTAGAAAAGCAAATGGATTTGTATGTAGCATTTATGGATCTGGAGAAGGCATATGATAGAGTTGATAGAGATGCTCTGTGGAAGGCATTAAGAATATGTGGTGTGGGAGGCAAGTTGTTAGAAGCAGTGACAAGTTTTTATCGAGGATGTAAGGCATGTGTACGTGTAGGAAGAGAGGAAAGTGATTGGTTCTCAGTGAATGTAGCTTTGCGGCAGGGGTGTGTGATGTCTCCATGGTTGTTTAATTTGTTTATGGATGGGGTTGTTAGGGAGGTGAATGCAAGAGTTTTGGAAAGAGGGGCAAGTATGAAGTCTGTTGGGGATGAGAGAGCTTGGGAAGTGAGTCAGTTGTTGTTCGCTGATGATACAGCGCTGGTGGCTGATTCATGTGAGAAACTGCAGAAGCTGGTGACTGAGTTTGATAAAGTGTGTGAAAGAAGAAAGTTAAGAGTAAATGTGAATAAGAGCAAGGTTATTAGATACAGTAGGGTTGAGGGTCAAGTCAACTGGGAGGTAAGTTTGAATGGAGAAAAACTGGAGGAAGTAAAGTGTTTTAGATATCTGGGAGTGGATCTGGCAGCGGATGGAACCATGGAAGCGGAAGTGGATCATAGGGTGGGGGAGGGGGCGAAAATCCTGGGAGCCTTGAAGAATGTGTGGAAGTCGAAAACATTATCTCGGAAATCAAAAATGGGTATGTTTGAGGGAATAGTGGTTCTAACAATGTTGTATGGTTGCGAGGCGTGGGCTATAGATAGAGTTGTGCGTAGGAGGATGGATGTGCTGGAAATGAGATGTTTGAGGACAATGTGTGGTGTAAGGTGGTTTGATCGAGTAAGTAATGTAAGGGTAAGAGAGATGTGTGGAAATAAAAAGAGCGTGGTTGAGAGAGCAGAAGAGGGTGTTTTGAAATGGTTTGGGCAAATGGAGAGAATGAGTGAGGAAAGATTGACCAGGAGGATATATGTGTCGGAGGTGGAGGGAACGAGGAGAAGTGGGAGACCAAATTGGAGGTGGAAAGATGGAGTGAAAAAGATTTTGTGTGATCGGGGCCTGAACATGTAGGAGGGTGAAAGGAGGGCAAGGAATAGAGTGAATTGGATCGATGTGATATACCGGGGTTGACGTGCTGTCAGTGGATTGAATCAGTGCATGTGAAGCGTCTGGGGTGAACCATGGAAAGCTGTGTAGGTATGTATATTTGCGTGTGTGGACGTATGTATATACATGTGTATGGGGGTGGGTTGGGCCATTTCTTTCGTCTGTTTGCTTGCGCTACCTCGCAAACGCGGGAGATAGCGACAAAGCAAAAAAAAAAAAAAGATATATATATATATATATATATATATATTTATCTATTATACTTTGTCGCTGTCTCCCGTGTTAGCGAGGCAGCGCAAGGAGACAGACGAAAGAATAGCCCAACCCACCCACAGACACATGTATATACATACACGTCCACACACGCATATATCCATACCTAGACATCACAACGTATACATATATATATATACACACACGGACATATACATATATACACCTGTACATCATTCATACTGTCTGCCCTTATTCATTTCCGTCGCCACCCCGCCACACATGAAATGACAGCCCCCTTCCCCCGCATGTGCGCGAGGTAGCACTAGGAAAAAACAACAAAGGCCACATTTGTTCACGCTCAGTCTCTAGCTGTCGTGTATAATGCACCGAAACCACAGCTCCCTTTCCACATCCAGACCCACAAAACTTTCCGTGGTTTACCCCAGACGCTTCGAATGCCCTGGTTCAATCCATTGACAGCACGTCGACCCCGGTATACCACATCGTTCCAATTCATTCTATTCCTTGTCCAATCGCATGTTTACCAATTGGCGTCCTAGTTTCGTCTCTTCGATGTATATCAACTGACTGTTATATTTCACTCTTGTGTCTCCCCTGATGATGTCATTATTACAAGGAAGTGCACTTGGGAACTTATCGTGTTTCATTTTCCCCGCGGACTCAGGAATATCTTGATCGCGCGCGAAATTGTGATATATATATATATATATATATATATATATATATATATATATATATATATATATATATATATATATATATTTATTTTGCTTTGTCGCTGTCTCCCGCGTTTGCTAGGTAGCGCAAGGAAACAGACGAAAGAAATGGCCCAACCCACCCACATACACATGTATATACATACACGTCCACACACGCAAATATACATACCTATACATCTCAATGTACACATATATATACACACACAGACACATACATATATACCCATGCACACAATTCACACTGTCTGCCTTTATTCATTCCCATCGCCACCTCGCCACAGATGGAATACCATCCCCCTCCCCCTCATGTGTGCGAGGTATCGCTAGGAAAAGACAACAAAGGCCCCATTCGTTCACACTCAGTCTCTAGCTGTTATGCAATAATGCCCGAAACCACAGCTCCCTTTCCACATCCAGACGCTTCACATGCCCTGATTCAATCCACTGACAGCACGTCAACTCCGTTGTACCACATCGATCCAATTTACTCTGTTCCTTGCCCGCCTTTCACCCTCCTGCATGTTCAAGCCCCGATCACTCAAAATCTTTTTCACTCCACCTCTCCACCTCCAATTTGGTCTCCCACTTCTCCTCGTTTCCTCCACCTCCGACACATATATCCTCTTGGTCAATCTTTCCTCACTCATTCTCTCCATGTGCCCAAACCATTTCAAAACACCCTCTTCTGCTCTCTCAACCACGCTCTTTTTATTTCCACACATCTCTCTTACCCTTACATTACTTACTCGATCAAACCACCTCACACCACACATTGTCCTCAAACATCTCATTTCCAGCACTTCCACCCTCCTGCGCACAACTCTATCCATAGCCCACGCCTCGCAACTATACAACATTGTTGGAACCACTATTCCTTCAAACATACCCATTTTTGCTTTCCGAGATAATATTCCCTGGGGATAGGGGATTAAGAATACTTCCCACGTATTCCTTGCGTGTCGTAGAAGGGAACTAAAAGGGGAGGGAGCGGGAGGCTGGAAATCCTCCCCTCTCGTATTTTTTAAATTTTCCAAAAGAAGGAACAGAGGGGGGCCAGGTGAGGATATTCCACAAAGGCCCAGTCCTCTGTTCTTAACGCTACCTCGCTAACGCGAGAAATGGCGAATAGTTTAAAAGAAAGAAAGAAAGATATATATATATATATATATATATATATATATATATATTTTTTTTTTTTTTTTTTTTTTTTTTTTATTACTTTGTCGCTGTCTCCCGCGTTTGCGAGGTAGCGCAAGGAAACAGACGAAAGAAATGGCCCAACCCCCCCCATACACATGTACATACACACGTCCACACACGCAAATATACATACCTACACAGCTTTCCATGGTTTACCCCAGACGCTTCACATGCCTTGCTTCAATCCACTGACAGCACGTCAACCCCTGTATACCACATGACACCAATTCACTCTATTTCTTGCCCTCCTTTCACCCTCCTGCATGTTCAGGCCCCGATCACACAAAATCTTTTTCACTCCATCTTTCCACCTCCAATTTGGTCTCCCTCTTCTCCTCGTTCCCTCCACCTCCGACACATATATCCTCTTGGTCAATCTCTCCTCACTCATTCTCTCCATGTGCCCAAACCATTTCAAAACACCCTCTTCTGCTCTCTCAACCACGCTCTTTTTATTTCCACACATCTCTCTTACCCTTACGTTACTTACTCGATCAAACCACCTCACACCACACATTGTCCTCAAACATCTCATTTCCAGCACATCCATCCTCCTGCGCACATCTCTATCCATAGCCCACGCCTCGCAACCATACAACATTGTTGGAACCACTATTCCCTCAAACATACCCATTTTTGCTTTCCGAGATAATGTTCTCGACTTCCACACATTTTTCAAGGCTCCCAAAATTTTCGCCCCCTCCCCCACCCTATGATCCACTTCCGCTTCCATGGTTCCATCCGCTGACAGATCCACTCCCAGATATCTAAAACACTTCACTTCCTCCAGTTTTTCTCCATTCAAACTCACCTCCCAATTGACTTGACCCTCACCCCTACTGTACCTAATAACCTTGCTCTTATTCACATTTACTCTCAACTTTCTTCTTCCACACACTTTACCAAACTCAGTCACCAGCTTCTGCAGTTTCTCACATGAATCAGCCACCAGCGCTGTATCATCAGCGAACAACAACTGACTCACTTCCCAAGCTCTCTCATCCCCAACAGACTTCATACTTGCCCCTCTTTCCAGGACTCTTGCATTTACCTCCCTTACAACCCCATCCATAAACAAATTAAACAACCATGGAGACATCACACACCCCTGCCGCAAACCTACATTCACTGAGAACCAATCACTTTCCTCTCTTCCTACACGTACACATGCCTTACATCCTCGATAAAAACTTTTCACTGCTTCTAACAACTTGCCTCCCACACCATATATTCTTAATACCTTCCACAGAGCATCTCTATCAACTCTATCATATGCCTTCTCCAGATCCATAAATGCTACATACAAATCCATTTGCTTTTCTAAGTATTTCTCACATACATTCTTCAAAGCAAACACCTGATCCACACATCCTCTACCACTTCTGAAACCACACTGCTCTTCCCCAATCTGATGCTCTGTACATGCCTTCACCCTCTCAATCAATACCCTCCCATATAATTTACCAGGAATACTCAACAAACTTATACCTCTGTAATTTGAGCACTCACTCTTATCCCCTTTGCCTTTGTACAATGGCACTATGCACGCATTCCGCCAATCCTCAGGCACCTCACCATGAGTCATACATACATTAAATAACCTTACCAACCAGTCAACAATACAGTCACCCCCTTTTTTAATAAATTCCACTGCAATACCATCCAAACCTGCTGCCTTGCCGGCTTTCATCTTCCGCAAAGCTTTTACTACCTCTTCTCTGTTTACCAAATCATTTTCCCTAACCCTCTCACTTTCACACCACCTCGACCCAAACACCCTATATCTGCCACTCTGTCATCAGACACATTCAACAAACCTTCAAAATACTCATTCCATCTCCTTCTCACATCACCACTACTTGTTATCACCTCCCCATTTACGCCCTTCACTGAAGTTCCCATTTGCTCCCTTGTCTTACGCACCCTATTTACCTCCTTCCAGAACATCTTTTTATTCTCCCTAAAATTTACTGATAGTCTCTCGCCCCAACTCTCATTTGCCCTTTCTTTCACCTCTTGCACCTTTCTCTTGACCTCCTGTCTCTTTCTTTTATACTTCTCCCACTCAATTGCATTTTTTCCCTGCAAAAATCGTCCAAATGCCTCTCTCTTCTCTTTCACTAATACTCTTACTTCTTCATCCCACCACTCACTACCCTTTCTAAACAGCCCACCTCCCACTCTTCTCATGCCACAAGCATCTTTTGCGCAATCCATCACTGATTCCCTAAATACATCCCATTCCTCCCCCACTCCCCTTACTTCCATTGTTCTCACCTTTTTCCATTCTGTACACAGTCTCTCCTGATACTTCTTCACACAGGTCTCCTTCCCAAGCTCACTTACTCTCACCACCTTCTTCACCCCAACATTCACTCTTCTTTTCTGAAAACCCATACTAATCTTCACCTTAGCCTCCACAAGATAATGATCAGACATCCCTCCAGTTGCACCTCTCAGCACATTGACATCCAAAAGTCTCTCTTTCGCACGCCTGTCCATTAACACGTAATCCAATAACGCTCTCTGGCCATCTCTCCTACTTACATAAGTATACTTATGTATATCTCGCTTTTTAAACCAGGTATTCCCAATCATCAGTCCTTTTTCAGCACATAAATCTACAAGCTCTTCACCATTTCCATTTACAGCACTGAACACCCCATGCATACCAATTATTCCCTCAACTGCCACATTACTCACCTTTGCATTCAAATCACCCATCACTATAACCCGGTCTCGTGCATCAAAACCGCTAACACACTCATTTAGCTGCTCCCAAAACACTTGCCTCTGATGATCTTTCTTCTCATGCCCAGGTGCATATGCACCAATAATCACCCACCTCTCTCCATCAACTTTCAATTTTACCCATATTAATCGAGAACTTACTTTCTTACATTCTATGACATACTCCCACAACTCCTGTTTCAGGAGTATTGCTACTCCTTCCCTTGCTCTTGTCCTCTCACTAACTATATATATATATATATATATATATATATATATATATATATATATATATATATATATATATATCACTCTCCCTGTTCCTCAATGGATGGAGTGTGAGGTAAACAACAGGTTTTCGTTTTTCCATTGTACCTGCCAATTCTTAGCGGCAGAAATTATTCAGAGTTTACAGGGCGAGATGAGAGTCGCAACGCATGCGCAAGGCAACTCCTCCGAGGCCGGGACCGTCAGCCTGACCCACACGGATGACCAGAACCACAAAAGTGACATGCAGATCGCAAGAGAATGACTCATCAACACAGAACATTAATCGTATCATACAAGCCTGAGAAATATTAAGGTAAATGGTAAATTTAGCAGAAATATGCCATGTATCACTGACCAGTGTCCATGATAAAGCAAACGCGAACTATTAATGAAAAGTAAATCTTTTCCCACCAGAAGTAAAAGAAAATATATCTGAAAGGAAATTGCTTTATTTGGGCCTTGTGGAAGAAGAAGGAGGGAGTAGTGGTCCAGTAAATAATGAGGAGGCATAAATTACAGCGCCCACGAGTATAGCTGACTGAATATACAAATTTGTTGAGTCAGCGGTTCGAAAAAAAAGACCCTAACCCCATGGTATAGGAGGAGCTAACGCGAGGGATCTCTGACCCCGTGGACTTACAGTGTTATTAATATTATACACTTGACCTTTCCCCCTCACCCTTATGATGTTGAGAAGAATGAAAGTTTGGTGTCTTATCCTTCAACAGGATTCTTGAAATAAAGCAAATGCTTCATACCATAGACTCAAATCGGTGGAAATTTGGTGAGGAGGAATATTGTCACGATGTCGGATCCATTGGACATTGTTGCCCCGCTCTGTCTTCATCAGTGGCCAGATTTTTATACGTGTCTGGCAGTGGAGAAACGAGAGGAAGACAGACAAGAGGCATTGCTAATGAAGTTCAAATGTTATGGTGAGCGCTAAGCTCTGTGAAGGAACACGTCTCTGCTGTGTATCTTATTAGCATGCGACGTTGGCAGACAACTGCCATCTGTCTAGACATTTGATACCAAATGTCATCCATTCGTACGATTTCGACCCCCAGATTTCATACCTAACAGCCATCGCTGACCCGCTGAACTGACCGGGTTTCTAGGTAGCGATGGCAAAGAAAAGACGTCACACGGGTTTGTAAACCAGCTGGAAGCTGAACGAGAATGAGGAACGAGTGTTTTAACGAGAACGTAACTGATGGTTGGCAACACCCGTATTTTTGCCCGCGCGCGCCAGATTACGACGCTGGTCTGATGGTGGTGGTGAAACGTCTACGTCAAATATATAAACTCTAAACCAATACCTTTCCTCTGCTGGTTTTCTATGTACAGCTCCTATACTGTTGTCCCCTCCGCCCGTGTTCTTCAGTTACCCGTAAGAAAACGCGTTCAATAAAAATACCCCTTAGGAACGTACGACGTGGGTACCCGGGCTCCTGCTCAGCTCCACCCACGGGGCCACATACTTGGTAGAGTTGGTCCTGGGTATAGTTGGTCCCACCCTCGCAATGTGACCCCAATGCAAAGTAGCTATGATGACGGCGCCGCTGGCTACGTCGTCCACCACCTCCTCCTCCTCCTCCCTCCTGGCGTTCCTCATGATATATAGAGAGCCATTGTAAGAATCACTCTCGCCCATTCTTGATCAGTTTGCCCTCAGCTCTGGACAATTAAACTGTTCAGTAATGTACCGGGAAACACTGGCCATGATAGCCACAGGGGTGTATCCTACCTAAGATCACCATAATGAACATATCTGGGCAGCTGAACACGTCTGGGTCGTACGTCGTGGGTTAGGCTGTGGGAAGTGGCCAAGTGAGCAGTGTATCAAGGGGGTGACGACGGGAGATAAGGTGAACGGTGTCAGGTGGTGGGTAGTAAGGTTGATGTTATAGTAGGTGGTGAACGATGTCAGGTGGTGGTTGACCAGGTGAACCGTGTATCAGGAGGAAGTGAGTGGTTAGGGGAACAGTATTAGGTGAGGGATAGCCAGGTGAATCATGTAATAAGTGGCGGGTGGCCAGGGGAACAGCTTCAGGTGGCGGATTGACAGGTGGACGGTGCCAGGTGTTCGATGGCTAGGTGAATCGTTCATCAGGTAGGTGGCAGTACATAAGGAGGGCAGATAACTGAAGACCTGGTGGACCATGACGAGACTATCTGCTGTCATAATCTTAATTGTGGAAGAAATGGAATAAGATAGCAGAAGGCGCTTCCCCACCCACCACTCCCTCCGGCTCAACATACAGAACACCAAGTAGTATGGAGCATATATATATATATATATATATATATATATATATATATATATATATATATATATATATATATATATATATATATATATTGCCTTGGGAGTTTTATAACAATGTTTCCAGCACTTACTGAAGCAGGCTTCTTTGGGCAGGGGGTTGGGGGGGGGGGGGAAGCTAAGCCAAACTTATGAATGGTTTAATTCCTAAACTTACAAATGGTTTAATTCCTAAACTCACTTAGATTCTTCCCTGCCCTGAAATTGGCATATTTTACAATAGGTGTATCACTGAAGCCTTCATGTGGCCTTGATATGAAGATACTGACCGTCTCTGCGTTTTCTGCATCTGATGGTAGTCTATTCCAGTGTTCTACATCTTTACAACTTAAAGAAAAAAAGAAACTTTTTCCTGCTTCAGGTGGGTGGCCAGATGATCGGTCTGGTTGATGATGGGTAGCCAGGTAAACTGCGAGCTAGGCGATGAGTGGCCGGGGGAACGGTGTTTCAGGTGATGGGTGGCCAGGTGAACAGTGAGTTAGGTGATGGGTGGCCTGGTGAACAGCGAGTTAGGTGATGGGTGGCCTGGTGAGCAGTGAGTTAGATATGGGTGGCCAGTTGAACAGTGTTTCAGGTGATGGGTGACTAGGTGAACAGTGTTTCAGGTAATGGGTGACCAGTTGAACAGTGTTTCAGGTGATGGGTGACTAGGTGAACAGTGTTTCAGGTGATGGGTGACTAGGTGAACAGTGTTTCAGGTGATGGGTGACCAGTTGAACAGTGTTTCAGGTGATGGGTGAATAGGTGAACAGTGTTTCAGGTGATGGGTGACCAGTTGAACAGTGTTTCAGGTGATGGCAGGTGTGTATGGTTGTGGTGATCGTGGCAGGTGGCTGTAAGTGACCAGGTGTAGAGTGTTAGGTGTGGGCGGGAGACAAGGTGAAGAGTGCCAGGTGATGGTGAGATTTGGCGGTCAGCCAGGCGCGTGGTGCGTCGCGTTGCAGTGGGTGAGGGTGGGTGGGACTACATGATTAGGTGAGTGGTGCGGGTGGACGTCCAGGTGAATCAGGTGGTCTTAGATAGGGGTGGATGGTGCCTTCAGTTGATAGTGGGTGGGACTAGGCGGTTAGGTGGCTGGTATGGATGGATGACTAGGTGCATCAGGTGGATGGTAGGACAAGAGGGCGAGATGATTGGTGTGGGTGGATGATCAGGTGAGTCAGGTGCTAGTAGGTGAGGGTGAGTCGTGATGGATGGCGTGTCAAACAGCTGTGGGCTGAGGCGGATGATGTGCCCGACAGTGATGTGTGAAGTTGGGTGACTAGGTGGTCTGTGCCTCCGATGGTGGGTGACTAAGTGGTCTGTGCCTCCGATGGTGGATGGCTAGGTGGTCTCTGCCTCCGGTGGTGGGTGGGTAGGGGTGGGTGGCTAGGTGGTCTGTGCCTCCGATGGTGGGTGGGTAGGGGTGGGTAGCTAGGTGGTCTGTGCCTCCGATGGTGGGTGGGTAGGGATGGGTGGCTAGGTGGTCTGTGCCTCCGATGGTGGGTGGGTAGGGGTGGGTGGCTAGGTGGTCTGTGCCTCCGATGGTGGGTGGGTAGGGATGGGTGGCTAGGTGGTCTGCGCCTCCGATGGTGGGTCGGTAGGGGTGGGTGGCTAGGTGGTCTGTGCCTCCGATGGTGGGTGGGTAGGGGTGGGTGGCTAGGTGGTCTGTGCCTCCGATGGTGGGTGGGTAGGGATGGGTGGCTAGGTGGTCTGTGCCTCCGATGGTGGGTGGGTAGGGATGGGTGGCTAGGTGGTCTGTGCCTCCGATGGTGGGTGGGTAGGGGTGGGTGGCTAGGTGGTCTGTGCCTCCGATGGTGGGTGGGTAAGGGATGGGTGGCTAGGTGGTCTGTGCCTCCGATGGTGGGTGGGTAGGGGTGGGTGGCTAGGTGGTCTGTGCCTCCGATGGTGGGTGGGTAGGGATGGGTGGCTAGGTGGTCTGTGCCTCCGATGGTGGGTGGGTAGGGATGGGTGGCTAGGTGGTCTGTGCCTCCGGTGGTGGGTGGGTAGGGGTGGGTGGCTAGGTGGTCTGTGCCTCCGATGGTGGGTGGGTAAGGGTGGGTGGCTAGGTAGTCTGTGCCTCAGATGGTGGGTGGGTAGGGGTGGGTGGCTAGGTGGTCTGTGCCTCCGATGGTGGGTGGATAGGGATGGGTGGTAGGCTAGGTGGTCTGTGCCTCCGATGGTGGGTGGGCAGGGGTGGATGGCTAGGTGGTCTGTGCCTCCGATGGTGGGTGGGTAAGGGTGGGTGGTCTAACAGACGGTGTTCGTGTGGTGATGGGGTGGGCAGGTGGTGTGTGTGGGTGGCTGGGTGCCTCGGGTAACGGGAAGGGGAGCAGGCCAGATGGTTGTGAATGAGGTTGTGGTTGGTGGAGGCGGGTGGTGGCCAGATGGAACGGTGCGTCTGGCGGTAGCGTTGGGGGCGGGCGGGAGGGCGGGCGGGCGGGCGGGCGGGCAGGTGGTGCGTTAACCCCAGCGTGACCTTCAGCAGATAGACATGACAGGGTTAGAGCCTGTGTGCCGGAGGACGGGGAGGTAGACGATCCATGTGGTGAGGTGGTGTACTTTGGAAGGTTTCCAGGAGTTCCAGCTGGTGACGGGGATGTCAGATGGTCACAGGAACCCCAGCTGGTGACGGTGATGTCAGATGGTCACAGGACCCCCCGTGAGCGGTGTCAAGTGTACCCAAGATGCCACGAGATGGTGTCAGAGAGTTGAGGTGGTGTCAAAGGTCTCATGAGGTGTCAGGGAACCTATGTAAGTGGAGTCAAAGGAGGAATGAGGTGGTGTTTAACAGCACCTCTGTTCTACAATGGATTTCAGGTGTTATTCCAGATCCTAGGTGACTCTAGGTGAATTCCTTGTAGCGCATGTGACCCCAGGTGACGTTAGGAGTCTGAGATAATGTCAGGGAATCTAGGTGTTCTATGGAATCCAAGGTGAAGGTGTTGAGAATCAGGTGGTACACATAGATTTGAAGCGTTGTAACGTCAAAGGTTTTAGGTGGTACAAGAGAGTCCAGGTGATGCTGATAGTCCCAGGTGGTTTTAGGATACCGGATGGTTTCCCAGGTCTTATATGAGGTTTGGGATAACAGGTGGTTTCAAAGTTTTCAAGCAGTCTTTAGGTTATCAGGTGGTTTAAAGGTCTCAGGTGGTTTTTAGGATATAGATGGTTTAGAAGCCCCAAGTAAAGTTTGGGATATCAGATGGTCTAGAGGTCTTATGTAGTCTTTAGAATAGGACCCGTGGTGTACATACGTTGGTCAAGCCATCCACATAGATTAAACTCCACGCTACCCCGACTGGGATGAGGTTGGGACATCGCGAGAAAACACGGGACGACCAGTGACGACCAGCCACTCAGAGGTTTAACCTCTGGGTGGCTGAGGTAGCCAGACACACGCCTTACTCAGGGTTCGAACTCGACCTGTGGTATATGTGTGTTTTTAAAACATCATTGTGCATGTATTATGTAGAAAAACTACAGTGCTTTAAAGGATATTTGATGAATTTGCATTCGACTGAACATGGAATGTAGAGTAAGTGTTACTGTAGTGTGGAGGCAGGAACATGTTGCCAGGCTACAGTGGCCAGACCAGCCCGTCTCATCCCTTGCTCGATACATCCCATTTGTCTCTCATGATGTCATTGTGTCGACTAATATGTCGACCTCGGGCCCAAGGTTTTCCTACTCATACTTTCCTCCTGACCTTGTGGGCTGGATTACCTTTTAAGGGGCTGGAACCAGGAGCCCATGGACTGTCTTGTGACCAACCCTGGACCTAGATGGTTGTAAGAGTCTCGTAAGGTGAAGGAGATCCAGAGGTGTATCCCGATAGGTGTTCATGAGGGGCTTCAAGTTGTCTGATACTCTAATGGATTCCAGGAGGGTTTGGGGGTTCCAGCTGCCTTCAGAGGCATCTGGCTGTAATAGAATTTCAATCTGGTTTCAGCCGTTCTCATATTTCCTCAGAGGTTACAACTGGTGTTACTAGGCAATGGTGATTTTATGGACGAATGATGAGATGAACAGGGGATTTGGAAGGCACAAGGTGGCGCCAAGGTACTTTGGTATTAGCCTAGGTCACAAGAGTCCATTGGAGCTCTCAGATGGTGACGGATATCCCAGGTGGCACTAGTGGTTCCAGATGGTGGCAGGAGGTCCTGATGGTCTTGAGGAAATCTTATCGTGTTAGAGTTCCAGTAAACCAGGTGGTGTTAGGTGTCGCAGTCATGCTTCCGATGATGGCAGGTTCATAGGTTCTAGGTTTCAGGTGGAGTCATAGGTTCTAGGTTTCAGGTGGTGTCATTGATTTTTGGGTCGTGTTGAATACTATCATCCATTAATCAATGCCTCATTCGAACCAATGGTCTCCATTGATTTTTGGGTCGTGTTGAATCCTATCATCCATTAATCAATGCCTCATTCGAACCAATGGTCTCCATTGATTTTTGGGTCGTGTTGAATACTATCATCCATTAACCAATGCCTCATTCGAACCCAATGGTCTCCATTGATTTTTTGGGTCGTGTTGAATACTATCATCCATTAACCAATGCCTCATTCGAACCAATGGTCTCCATTGATTTTTGGGTCGTGTTGAATACTATCATCCATTAACCAATGCCTCATTCGAACCCAATGGTCTCCATTGATTTTTGGGTCGTGTTGAATACTATCATCCATTAACCAATGCCTCATTCGAACCCAATGGTCTCCATTGATTTTTGGGTCGTGTTGAATACTATCATCCATTAATCAATGCCTCATTCGAACCAATGGTCTCCATTGATTTTTGGGTCGTGTTGAATCCTATCATCCATTAATCAATGCCTCATTCGAACCCAATGGTCTCCATTGATTTTTGGGTCGTGTTGAATACTATCATCCATTAACCAATGCCTCATTCGAACCCAATGGTCTCCATTGATTTTTGGGTCGTGTTGAATACTATCATCCATTAACCAATGCCTCATTCGAACCCAATGGTCTCATTGATTTTTGGGTCGTGTTGAATCCTATCATCCATTAATCAATGCCTCATTCGAACCAATGGTCTCCATTGATTTTTGGGTCGTGTTGAATACTATCATCCATTAACCAATGCCTCATTCGAACCCAATGGTCTCATTGATTTTTGGGTCGTGTTGAATCCTATCATCCATTAATCAATGCCTCATTCGAACCCAATGGTCTCCATTGATTTTTGGGTCGTGTTGAATACTATCATCCATTAATCAATGCCTCATTCGAACCAATGGTCTCCATTGATTTTTGGGTCGTGTTGAATCCTATCATCCATTAATCAATGCCTCATTCGAACCAATGGTCTCCATTGATTTTTGGGTCGTGTTGAATACTATCATCCATTAACCAATGCCTCATTCGAACCAATGGTCTCCATTGATTTTTGGGTCGTGTTGAATCCTATCATCCATTAATCAATGCCTCATTCGAACCCAATGGTCTCATTGATTTTTGGGTCGTGTTGAATACTATCATCCATTAACCAATGCCTCATTCGAACCAATGGTCTCCATTGATTTTTGGGTCGTGTTGAATACTATCATCCATTAACCAATGCCTCATTCGAACCCAATGGTCTCCATTGATTTTTGGGTCGTGTTGAATCCTATCATCCATTAATCAATGCCTCATTCGAACCCAATGGTCTCCATTGATTTTTGGGTCGTGTTGAATACTATCATCCATTAACCAATGCCTCATTCGAACCCAATGGTCTCATTGATTTTTGGGTCGTGTTGAATACTATCATCCATTAACCAATGCCTCATTCGAACCAATGGTCTCCATTGATTTTTTGGGTCGTGTTGAATACTATCATCCATTAACCAATGCCTCATTCGAACCAATGGTCTCCATTGATTTTTGGGTCGTGTTGAATCCTATCATCCATTAATCAATGCCTCATTCGAACCAATGGTCTCCATTGATTTTTGGGTCGTGTTGAATCCTATCATCCATTAATCAATGCCTCATTCGAACCCAATGGTCTCATTGATTTTTGGGTCGTGTTGAATCCTATCATCCATTAATCAATGCCTCATTCGAACCAATGGTCTCCATTGATTTTTGGGTCGTGTTGAATACTATCATCCATTAACCAATGCCTCATTCGAACCAATGGTCTCCATTGATTTTTGGGTCGTGTTGAATCCTATCATCCATTAATCAATGCCTCATTCGAACCCAATGGTCTCATTGATTTTTGGGTCGTGTTGAATACTATCATCCATTAACCAATGCCTCATTCGAACCCAATGGTCTCCATTGATTTTTGGGTCGTGTTGAATACTATCATCCATTAACCAATGCCTCATTCGAACCAATGGTCTCCATTGATTTTTGGGTCGTGTTGAATACTATCATCCATTAACCAATGCCTCATTCGAACCCAATGGTCTCATTGATTTTTGGGTCGTGTTGAATCCTATCATCCATTAATCAATGCCTCATTCGAACCCAATGGTCTCATTGATTTTTGGGTCGTGTTGAATACTATCATCCATTAACCAATGCCTCATTCGAACCAATGGTCTCCATTGATTTTTGGGTCGTGTTGAATCCTATCATCCATTAATCAATGCCTCATTCGAACCAATGGTCTCCATTGATTTTTTGGGTCGTGTTGAATCCTATCATCCATTAATCAATGCCTCATTCGAACCCAATGGTCTCATTGATTTTTGGGTCGTGTTGAATACTATCATCCATTAATCAATGCCTCATTCGAACCCAATGGTCTCATTGATTTTTGGGTCGTGTTGAATCCTATCATCCATTAATCAATGCCTCATTCGAACCAATGGTCTCCATTGATTTTTTGGGTCGTGTTGAATCCTATCATCCATTAATCAATGCCTCATTCGAACCCAATGGTCTCATTGATTTTTGGGTCGTGTTGAATCCTATCATCCATTAATCAATGCCTCATTCGAACCCAATGGTCTCCATTGATTTTTGGGTCGTGTTGAATCCTATCATCCATTAATCAATGCCTCATTCGAACCAATGGTCTCCATTGATTTTTGGGTCGTGTTGAATCCTATCATCCATTAATCAATGCCTCATTCGAACCAATGGTCTCCATTGATTTTTGGGTCGTGTTGAATACTATCATCCATTAACCAATGCCTCATTCGAACCAATGGTCTCCATTGATTTTTGGGTCGTGTTGAATCCTATCATCCATTAATCAATGCCTCATTCGAACCCAATGGTCTCCATTGATTTTTGGGTCGTGTTGAATACTATCATCCATTAACCAATGCCTCATTCGAACCAATGGTCTCCATTGATTTTTGGGTCGTGTTGAATACTATCATCCATTAACCAATGCCTCATTCGAACCAATGGTCTCCATTGATTTTTGGGTCGTGTTGAATACTATCATCCATTAACCAATGCCTCATTCGAACCAATGGTCTCCATTGATTTTTGGGTCGTGTTGAATCCTATCATCCATTAATCAATGCCTCATTCGAACCAATGGTCTCCATTGATTTTTGGGTCGTGTTGAATACTATCATCCATTAACCAATGCCTCATTCGAACCCAATGGTCTCATTGATTTTTGGGTCGTGTTGAATACTATCATCCATTAACCAATGCCTCATTCGAACCAATGGTCTCCATTGATTTTTGGGTCGTGTTGAATACTATCATCCATTAACCAATGCCTCATTCGAACCAATGGTCTCCATTGATTTTTGGGTCGTGTTGAATCCTATCATCCATTAATCAATGCCTCATTCGAACCAATGGTCTCCATTGATTTTTGGGTCGTGTTGAATACTATCATCCATTAATCAATGCCTCATTCGAACCAATGGTCTCCATTGATTTTTTGGGTCGTGTTGAATCCTATCATCCATTAATCAATGCCTCATTCGAACCAATGGTCTCCATTGATTTTTGGGTCGTGTTGAATCCTATCATCCATTAATCAATGCCTCATTCGAACCCAATGGTCTCCATTGATTTTTGGGTCGTGTTGAATACTATCATCCATTAACCAATGCCTCATTCGAACCAATGGTCTCCATTGATTTTTGGGTCGTGTTGAATCCTATCATCCATTAATCAATGCCTCATTCGAACCAATGGTCTCCATTGATTTTTGGGTCGTGTTGAATACTATCATCCATTAACCAATGCCTCATTCGAACCAATGGTCTCCATTGATTTTTGGGTCGTGTTGAATCCTATCATCCATTAATCAATGCCTCATTCGAACCAATGGTCTCCATTGATTTTTGGGTCGTGTTGAATACTATCATCCATTAACCAATGCCTCATTCGAACCAATGGTCTCCATTGATTTTTTGGGTCGTGTTGAATACTATCATCCATTAACCAATGCCTCATTCGAACCCAATGGTCTCCATTGATTTTTGGGTCGTGTTGAATACTATCATCCATTAACCAATGCCTCATTCGAACCCAATGGTCTCCATTGATTTTTGGGTCGTGTTGAATACTATCATCCATTAACCAATGCCTCATTCGAACCAATGGTCTCCATTGATTTTTGGGTCGTGTTGAATCCTATCATCCATTAATCAATGCCTCATTCGAACCAATGGTCTCCATTGATTTTTTGGGTCGTGTTGAATACTATCATCCATTAATCAATGCCTCATTCGAACCAATGGTCTCCATTGATTTTTGGGTCGTGTTGAATACTATCATCCATTAACCAATGCCTCATTCGAACCAATGGTCTCCATTGATTTTTGGGTCGTGTTGAATACTATCATCCATTAACCAATGCCTCATTCGAACCAATGGTCTCCATTGATTTTTGGGTCGTGTTGAATACTATCATCCATTAACCAATGCCTCATTCGAACCAATGGTCTCCATTGATTTTTGGGTCGTGTTGAATCCTATCATCCATTAATCAATGCCTCATTCGAACCAATGGTCTCCATTGATTTTTTGGGTCGTGTTGAATACTATCATCCATTAACCAATGCCTCATTCGAACCAATGGTCTCCATTGATTTTTTGGGTCGTGTTGAATACTATCATCCATTAACCAATGCCTCATTCGAACCAATGGTCTCCATTGATTTTTGGGTCGTGTTGAATACTATCATCCATTAATCAATGCCTCATTCGAACCAATGGTCTCCATTGATTTTTGGGTCGTGTTGAATACTATCATCCATTAACCAATGCCTCATTCGAACCAATGGTCTCCATTGATTTTTTGGGTCGTGTTGAATACTATCATCCATTAATCAATGCCTCATTCGAACCAATGGTCTCCATTGATTTTTGGGTCGTGTTGAATACTATCATCCATTAATCAATGCCTCATTCGAACCAATGGTCTCCATTGATTTTTGGGTCGTGTTGAATACTATCATCCATTAATCAATGCCTCATTCGAACCAATGGTCTCCATTGATTTTTGGGTCGTGTTGAATACTATCATCCATTAATCAATGCCTCATTCGAACCAATGGTCTCCATTGATTTTTGGGTCGTGTTGAATACTATCATCCATTAACCAATGCCTCATTCGAACCAATGGTCTCCATTGATTTTTGGGTCGTGTTGAATCCTATCATCCATTAATCAATGCCTCATTCGAACCAATGGTCTCCATTGATTTTTTGGGTCGTGTTGAATACTATCATCCATTAACCAATGCCTCATTCGAACCAATGGTCTCCATTGATTTTTGGGTCGTGTTGAATACTATCATCCATTAACCAATGCCTCATTCGAACCCAATGGTCTCATTGATTTTTGGGTCGTGTTGAATACTATCATCCATTAACCAATGCCTCATTCGAACCAATGGTCTCCATTGATTTTTGGGTCGTGTTGAATCCTATCATCCATTAATCAATGCCTCATTCGAACCAATGGTCTCCATTGATTTTTTGGGTCGTGTTGAATACTATCATCCATTAACCAATGCCTCATTCGAACCAATGGTCTCCATTGATTTTTGGGTCGTGTTGAATACTATCATCCATTAACCAATGCCTCATTCGAACCAATGGTCTCCATTGATTTTTGGGTCGTGTTGAATCCTATCATCCATTAATCAATGCCTCATTCGAACCAATGGTCTCCATTGATTTTTGGGTCGTGTTGAATACTATCATCCATTAATCAATGCCTCATTCGAACCAATGGTCTCCATTGATTTTTGGGTCGTGTTGAATCCTATCATCCATTAATCAATGCCTCATTCGAACCAATGGTCTCCATTGATTTTTGGGTCGTGTTGAATACTATCATCCATTAATCAATGCCTCATTCGAACCAATGGTCTCCATTGATTTTTGGGTCGTGTTGAATACTATCATCCATTAACCAATGCCTCATTCGAACCAATGGTCTCCATTGATTTTTTGGGTCGTGTTGAATACTATCATCCATTAACCAATGCCTCATTCGAACCCAATGGTCTCATTGATTTTTGGGTCGTGTTGAATACTATCATCCATTAACCAATGCCTCATTCGAACCAATGGTCTCCATTGATTTTTGGGTCGTGTTGAATACTATCATCCATTAATCAATGCCTCATTCGAACCCAATGGTCTCATTGATTTTTGGGTCGTGTTGAATACTATCATCCATTAACCAATGCCTCATTCGAACCCAATGGTCTCCATTGATTTTTGGGTCGTGTTGAATACTATCATCCATTAACCAATGCCTCATTCGAACCAATGGTCTCCATTGATTTTTGGGTCGTGTTGAATACTATCATCCATTAACCAATGCCTCATTCGAACCAATGGTCTCCATTGATTTTTGGGTCGTGTTGAATACTATCATCCATTAATCAATGCCTCATTCGAACCAATGGTCTCCATTGATTTTTTGGGTCGTGTTGAATACTATCATCCATTAACCAATGCCTCATTCGAACCAATGGTCTCCATTGATTTTTGGGTCGTGTTGAATACTATCATCCATTAATCAATGCCTCATTCGAACCAATGGTCTCCATTGATTTTTGGGTCGTGTTGAATCCTATCATCCATTAATCAATGCCTCATTCGAACCAATGGTCTCCATTGATTTTTGGGTCGTGTTGAATCCTATCATCCATTAATCAATGCCTCATTCGAACCCAATGGTCTCATTGATTTTTGGGTCGTGTTGAATACTATCATCCATTAACCAATGCCTCATTCGAACCAATGGTCTCCATTGATTTTTGGGTCGTGTTGAATCCTATCATCCATTAATCAATGCCTCATTCGAACCAATGGTCTCCATTGATTTTTGGGTCGTGTTGAATCCTATCATCCATTAATCAATGCCTCATTCGAACCCAATGGTCTCATTGATTTTTGGGTCGTGTTGAATACTATCATCCATTAACCAATGCCTCATTCGAACCAATGGTCTCCATTGATTTTTGGGTCGTGTTGAATCCTATCATCCATTAATCAATGCCTCATTCGAACCAATGGTCTCCATTGATTTTTGGGTCGTGTTGAATACTATCATCCATTAACCAATGCCTCATTCGAACCAATGGTCTCCATTGATTTTTTGGGTCGTGTTGAATCCTATCATCCATTAATCAATGCCTCATTCGAACCAATGGTCTCCATTGATTTTTGGGTCGTGTTGAATCCTATCATCCATTAATCAATGCCTCATTCGAACCAATGGTCTCCATTGATTTTTTGGGTCGTGTTGAATCCTATCATCCATTAATCAATGCCTCATTCGAACCAATGGTCTCCATTGATTTTTTGGGTCGTGTTGAATACTATCATCCATTAACCAATGCCTCATTCGAACCAATGGTCTCCATTGATTTTTGGGTCGTGTTGAATACTATCATCCATTAACCAATGCCTCATTCGAACCAATGGTCTCCATTGATTTTTGGGTCGTGTTGAATACTATCATCCATTAACCAATGCCTCATTCGAACCAATGGTCTCCATTGATTTTTGGGTCGTGTTGAATCCTATCATCCATTAATCAATGCCTCATTCGAACCAATGGTCTCCATTGATTTTTTGGGTCGTGTTGAATACTATCATCCATTAACCAATGCCTCATTCGAACCAATGGTCTCCATTGATTTTTGGGTCGTGTTGAATACTATCATCCATTAACCAATGCCTCATTCGAACCAATGGTCTCCATTGATTTTTGGGTCGTGTTGAATCCTATCATCCATTAATCAATGCCTCATTCGAACCAATGGTCTCCATTGATTTTTGGGTCGTGTTGAATCCTATCATCCATTAATCAATGCCTCATTCGAACCAATGGTCTCCATTGATTTTTGGGTCGTGTTGAATACTATCATCCATTAACCAATGCCTCATTCGAACCAATGGTCTCCATTGATTTTTTGGGTCGTGTTGAATCCTATCATCCATTAATCAATGCCTCATTCGAACCAATGGTCTCCATTGATTTTTGGGTCGTGTTGAATACTATCATCCATTAACCAATGCCTCATTCGAACCAATGGTCTCCATTGATTTTTGGGTCGTGTTGAATACTATCATCCATTAACCAATGCCTCATTCGAACCAATGGTCTCCATTGATTTTTGGGTCGTGTTGAATACTATCATCCATTAACCAATGCCTCATTCGAACCAATGGTCTCCATTGATTTTTGGGTCGTGTTGAATCCTATCATCCATTAATCAATGCCTCATTCGAACCAATGGTCTCCATTGATTTTTGGGTCGTGTTGAATCCTATCATCCATTAATCAATGCCTCATTCGAACCAATGGTCTCCATTGATTTTTGGGTCGTGTTGAATACTATCATCCATTAATCAATGCCTCATTCGAACCAATGGTCTCCATTGATTTTTGGGTCGTGTTGAATACTATCATCCATTAATCAATGCCTCATTCGAACCAATGGTCTCCATTGATTTTTGGGTCGTGTTGAATACTATCATCCATTAATCAATGCCTCATTCGAACCAATGGTCTCCATTGATTTTTGGGTCGTGTTGAATACTATCATCCATTAATCAATGCCTCATTCGAACCAATGGTCTCCATTGATTTTTGGGTCGTGTTGAATACTATCATCCATTAATCAATGCCTCATTCGAACCAATGGTCTCCATTGATTTTTGGGTCGTGTTGAATACTATCATCCATTAATCAATGCCTCATTCGAACCCAATGGTCTCCATTGATTTTTGGGTCGTGTTGAATACTATCATCCATTAACCAATGCCTCATTCGAACCAATGGTCTCCATTGATTTTTGGGTCGTGTTGAATACTATCATCCATTAACCAATGCCTCATTCGAACCAATGGTCTCCATTGATTTTTGGGTCGTGTTGAATCCTATCATCCATTAATCAATGCCTCATTCGAACCAATGGTCTCCATTGATTTTTTGGGTCGTGTTGAATACTATCATCCATTAACCAATGCCTCATTCGAACCCAATGGTCTCCATTGATTTTTGGGTCGTGTTGAATACTATCATCCATTAACCAATGCCTCATTCGAACCAATGGTCTCCATTGATTTTTGGGTCGTGTTGAATACTATCATCCATTAACCAATGCCTCATTCGAACCAATGGTCTCCATTGATTTTTTGGGTCGTGTTGAATCCTATCATCCATTAATCAATGCCTCATTCGAACCAATGGTCTCCATTGATTTTTGGGTCGTGTTGAATCCTATCATCCATTAATCAATGCCTCATTCGAACCAATGGTCTCCATTGATTTTTGGGTCGTGTTGAATACTATCATCCATTAACCAATGCCTCATTCGAACCAATGGTCTCCATTGATTTTTGGGTCGTGTTGAATACTATCATCCATTAACCAATGCCTCATTCGAACCCAATGGTCTCCATTGATTTTTGGGTCGTGTTGAATACTATCATCCATTAACCAATGCCTCATTCGAACCCAATGGTCTCCATTGATTTTTTGGGTCGTGTTGAATCCTATCATCCATTAATCAATGCCTCATTCGAACCAATGGTCTCCATTGATTTTTTGGGTCGTGTTGAATCCTATCATCCATTAATCAATGCCTCATTCGAACCCAATGGTCTCCATTGATTTTTGGGTCGTGTTGAATCCTATCATCCATTAATCAATGCCTCATTCGAACCAATGGTCTCCATTGATTTTTTGGGTCGTGTTGAATACTATCATCCATTAACCAATGCCTCATTCGAACCAATGGTCTCCATTGATTTTTGGGTCGTGTTGAATCCTATCATCCATTAATCAATGCCTCATTCGAACCCAATGGTCTCCATTGATTTTTTGGGTCGTGTTGAATCCTATCATCCATTAATCAATGCCTCATTCGAACCAATGGTCTCCATTGATTTTTGGGTCGTGTTGAATACTATCATCCATTAATCAATGCCTCATTCGAACCAATGGTCTCCATTGATTTTTGGGTCGTGTTGAATACTATCATCCATTAACCAATGCCTCATTCGAACCAATGGTCTCCATTGATTTTTGGGTCGTGTTGAATACTATCATCCATTAATCAATGCCTCATTCGAACCCAATGGTCTCCATTGATTTTTGGGTCGTGTTGAATCCTATCATCCATTAATCAATGCCTCATTCGAACCAATGGTCTCCATTGATTTTTGGGTCGTGTTGAATCCTATCATCCATTAATCAATGCCTCATTCGAACCAATGGTCTCCATTGATTTTTGGGTCGTGTTGAATACTATCATCCATTAACCAATGCCTCATTCGAACCAATGGTCTCCATTGATTTTTGGGTCGTGTTGAATACTATCATCCATTAACCAATGCCTCATTCGAACCAATGGTCTCCATTGATTTTTGGGTCGTGTTGAATCCTATCATCCATTAATCAATGCCTCATTCGAACCAATGGTCTCCATTGATTTTTTGGGTCGTGTTGAATACTATCATCCATTAACCAATGCCTCATTCGAACCAATGGTCTCCATTGATTTTTTGGGTCGTGTTGAATACTATCATCCATTAACCAATGCCTCATTCGAACCAATGGTCTCCATTGATTTTTTGGGTCGTGTTGAATACTATCATCCATTAACCAATGCCTCATTCGAACCAATGGTCTCCATTGATTTTTGGGTCGTGTTGAATACTATCATCCATTAACCAATGCCTCATTCGAACCAATGGTCTCCATTGATTTTTGGGTCGTGTTGAATACTATCAGCCATTAACCAATGCCTCATTCGAACCCAATGGTCTCCATTGATTTTTGGGTCGTGTTGAATCCTATCATCCATTAATCAATGCCTCATTCGAACCCAATGGTCTCCATTGATTTTTTGGGTCGTGTTGAATACTATCATCCATTAATCAATGCCTCATTCGAACCCAATGGTCTCCATTGATTTTTGGGTCGTGTTGAATACTATCATCCATTAACCAATGCCTCATTCGGACCCAGTGGTCAGCCTCTGTTTAAACTATGTTAAACCCTCTCATCTTTTCACCAGTGCCTCGTTCGAACCCAGTGGTCTGTATCTGTTTGAACTCAGTGGGTATGAAGTTCTAATCAATCAACACGTCCTTACGACCATTTACGAGCGCGTCAGGACTTCTTCACCAGTTCCATTTCTCCTTTCCTTTTACTACGTAGCTAACCAGACCCAGCGTTGCTTACCGTAGCAGACTGGACATACAGTCCAACTGTCCCTGAGCTTCAAGTGAAGCCATCATCAATAACTATAATCTTGAGGCATATCTAGCAGAGAGGAAATATGATATTCAGTCAATGATTTCTATTCCCTCGTGCGCGTGGACACAGGAGCGACTCCTTCGTGCAATATACGTTGCCACGTGCAATATATACTGGCATATATAAGATATACTGATGTATCGAGTGTGGGATGGCTAGGACATCAACAGGTGTAGGACCAGCTGGGACATCAACAGGTGTAGGACCAGCTGGGACATCAACAGATGTAGGACTAGGTGGGACATCAACAGATGTAGGACTAGCTGGGACATCAACATGTGTAGGACCAGCTGGGACATCAACAGGTGTAGGACCAGCTGGGACATCAACAGGTGTAGGACCACCTGGGACATCAACAGGTGTAGGACCAGCTGGGACATCAACAGGTGTAGGACCAGCTGGGACATCAACAGGTGTAGGACCAGCTGGGACATCAATAAGGAACTTTACTTGTGCACAGCCACAAGTACAAAGATGGCAAGGTGTTTAATTCATCAATTCATCAATTAATCTGTACAGAATCCATTGCTCAAGAGTTATCAGGAAAATATAAGGATGTTCTGTAATTTCTTAGGTTTAAAAACAACGACAAAATAGCGCCTAGCAGTTTGTGAAGTGAGACAGGAAATTAGAAGTCTATTCAGCTAAATATACAGGCCGTTCTGCTATTCCGTTCTTTAGATAGATAGACAGATGGATAGATGTATAGATAGAAAGATGATTTTTGACCACAAAATTACAGCTGGGATTACATATTTCAAACAATGTAACATAATCCATTCCAAATAACCAAATATACATAAGAACAGAGCTACAGTGTCATAACAGATTATTACAAGTGTGGCTAAGTCATATTAAGATGATTGTATCTATGAATAGATTCATAAGTGTATCTTCGGGTCAGTAATGTACAGCACTTCAACAAAACACTCGCGATGGTGTAAAGCAAATATCACACATGAATAAATGGATACATTTCTACACTTTTCATTCATTAAAATTTAAGTATTTCGTGGTTTATATGACAGACAAGACTGTAACAAGTGTTTTTTATAAACAAATTTTCTAAATACATTATACTCTTGTCTTAAACTAATGGAATTGGATACAATGGGTAAGCTATATACATTATTTTGTTTTCCTAACTGTGTTACCATGGCTCCACATGAATAAATAACACCACAGAATTAAGACTGTAGAGGCTCGCCAGACTGATTTCAATATCAATTCAAAAATTACCCTTGAGGAGCCCCTATTTTTCAAAGGGTGATTAGGTTACTCCTGGATGTCTTTCTTAAGAACTCCTGCAGCTCCGGGATTGCCCTGCACCCAGTGGCAGGGAAATGATAGACTCGTCTGGAGTGAGGAGTTTTCTCTCACGACACTGCCCTCCTACTCATACAGCTTCGCCAAAGGTGACTTTCTACTCACGGTGCAACCTCGATCAGGCGGCGTGAAGTGGTTCTGTTCTATATATATATATATATATATATATATATATATATATATATATATATATATATATATACATATATATATATATATATATATATATATATATATATATATATATATATATTGGAAAGGATCACAATTTTGCGTGTGATGAAGATATTCCTATGAGTCCACGGGGAAAATGAAAAACGATAAGTTCCCAAGTGCATTTTCGTGTAATAATCAAATCATCATATGTCTTGGACAATCGCATGATTACCAAATGGCGTCCTAGCTTCGTCTCTTCGATTTATATCAACTAACTTATATTTCTCTCTTGTGTTTACCCTGATGATGTGATTATTACAGGAAAGTGTACTTGGGAACTTATCGCGTTTCATTTTCCCCGTGGACTCATAGGAGTATATATATATATATATATATATATATATATATATATATATATATATATATATATATATGTATATATATATATTTTTTTTTCATACTATTCGCCATTTCCCGCATTAGCGAGGTAGCGTTAAGAACAGAGGACTGGGCCTTAGAGTTAATATCCTCACCTGACCCCCTTCTCTGTTCCTTCTTTTGGAAAAATAAAAAAAAAAAAAACGATAGGGAAGGATTTCCAGCCCCCCGCTCCCTTCCCTTTTAGTCGCCTTCTACAACACGCAGGGAATACGTGGGAAGTATTCTTTCTCCCATATCCCCAGGGATAGGGGAGAAAGAATGAGAGATGGGGTGAGAGAGTATCATTAAATTTTAGGGAGAATAAAAAGATGTTCTGGAAGGAGGTAAATAAAGTGCGTAAGACAAGGGAGCAAATGGGAACTTCAGTGAAGGGCGCAAATGGGGAGGTGATAACAAGTAGTGGTGATGTGAGAAGGAGATGGAGTGAGTATTTTGAAGGTTTGTTGAATGTGTTTGATGATAGAGTGGCAGATATAGGGTGTTTTGGTCGAGGTGGTGTGCAAAGTGAGAGGGTTAGGGAAAATGATTTGGTAAACAGAGAAGAGGTAGTAAAAGCTTTGCGGAAGATGAAAGCCGGCAAGGCAGCAGGTTTGGATGGTATTGCAGTGGAATTTATTAAAAAAGGGGGTGACTGTATTATTGACTGGTTGGTAAGGTTATTTAATGTATGTATGATTCATGGTGAGCTGCCTGAGGATTGGCGGAATGCGTGCATAGTGCCATTGTACAAAGGCAAAGGGGATAAGAGTGAGTGCTCAAATTACAGAGGTATAAGTTTGTTGAGTATTCCTGGTAAATTATATGGGAGTGTATTGATTGAGAGGGTGAAGGCATGCACAGAGCATCAGATTGGGGAAGAGCAGTGTGGTTTCAGAAGTGGTAGAGGATGTGTGGATCAGGTGTTTGCTTTGAAGAATGTATGTGAGAAATACTTAGAAAAGCAAATGGATTTGTATGTAGCATTTATGGATCTGGAGAAGGCATATGATAGAGTTGATAGAGATGCTCTGTGGAAGGTATTAAGAATATATGGTGTGGGAGGCAAGTTGTTAGAAGCAGTGAAAAGTTTTTATCGAGGATGTAAGGCATGTGTACGTGTAGGAAGAGAGGAAAGTGATTGGTTCTCAGTGAATGTAGGTTTGCGGCAGGGGTGTGTGATGTTTCCATGGTTGTTTAATTTGTTTATGGATGGGGTTGTTAGGGAGGTAAATGCAAGGGCTTTGGAAAGAGGGGCAAGTATGCAGTTTGTTGTGGATGAGAGAGCTTGGGAAGTGAGTCAGTTGTTGTTCGCTGATGATACAGCGCTGGTGGCTGATTCATGTGAGAAACTGCAGAAGCTGGTGACTGAGTTTGGTAAAGTGTGTGAAAGAAGAAAGTTAAGAGTAAATGTGAATAAGAGCAAGGTTATTAGGTACAGTAGGGTTGAGGGTCAAGTCAATTGGGAGGTAAGTTAGAATGGAGAAAAACTGGAGGAAGTAAAGTGTTTTAGATATCTGGGAGTGGATCTGGCAGCGGATGGAACCATGGAAGCGGAAGTGGATCATAGGGTGGGGGAGGGGGCGAAAATTCTGGGAGCCTTGAAGAATGTGTGGAAGTCGAGAACATTATCTCGGAAAGCAAAAATGGGTATGTTTGAAGGAATAGTGGTTCCAACAATGTTGTATGGTTGCGAGGCGTGGGCTATGGATAGAGTTGTGCGCAGGAGGATGGATGTGCTGGAAATGAGACGTTTGAGGACAGTGTGTGGTGTGAGGTGGTTTGATCGAGTAAGTAACGTAAGGGTAAGAGAGATGTGTGGAAATAAAAAGAGCGTGGTTGAGAGAGCAGAAGAGGGTGTTTTGAAATGGTTTTGGGCACATGGAGAGAATGAGTGAGGAAAGATTGACCAAGAGGATATATGTGTCGGAGGTGGAGGGAACGAGGAGAGGTGGGAGACCAAATTGGAGGTGGAAAGATGGAGTGAAAAAGATTTTGTGTGATCGGGGCCTGAACATGCAGGAGGGTGAAAGGAGGGCAAGGAATAGAGTGAATTGGATCGATGTGGTATACCGGGGTTGACGTGCTGTCAGTGGATTGAATCAGGGTATGTGAAACGTCTGGGGTAACCATGGAAAGCTGTGTAGGTATGTATATTTGCGTGTGTGGACGTGTATGTATATACATGTGTATGGGGGATGGGTTGGGCCATTTCTTTCGTCTGTTTCCTTGCGCTACCTCGCGAACGCGGGAGACAGCGACAAAGCAAAATAATAATATAATATAATATGTATCATCCCTGGTGATAGACGAGAATGAATACTTCCCACGTGGTCCCTGCTTGTTGTAGAAGGCGACTGAAAGGGGAGGGAGCGGGGGGCTCGAAATCCTTCCCTCTTGTCTTGTTTTTTATTTCTAATTTTCCAAAACGGGAGCAGAGAAAGGGGTCAAATGAGGATATTCCCGCAAAGGCTCAGTCCTCTGTTATTAGCGCTACCTCGCTGATGCGGTAAATGGCAAATAGTATGAAAAAAAGAAAAAAGAAAAAAAGAAGGAATATATATATATATATATATATATATATATATATATATATATATATATATATATATATATAAAGATCATGTGTGTATAGGAGTGGTCTGAGACAACATACGGTGTCCGCTTTTTCCCCTATTATCGAGGTAGCGCCAGGAAGACATAAAGACAGGCTGCATTCGCTCACATCCATTCTCTAGCTGTCATGTGTAATGCACCAAAACCAAAATCCCCTGTCCACAACCTCAGACCTTGCGTGGTTTCCATTGACAGCACGTCGACCCCTGTATACCACATAGCATTAATTCACTCATTCTCGTGCACGTTTTTCACCCTCCTTTAATTTCAGGCCCTAATCATTCTGATCCTTATTCACATCATCTTTTTATCTCCAGTTCGGTCTCTCCCTTCTACTTGTCCCTCCACTTCTGACATATATGTCCTCTTTGTCAACCTCTCCTCACTTATTCTCTTTGTATGTCCAAACCATATCAGCTCACACTCTTCGCCTCTCTCAACCATACTCTTCTTATCACAACACTTCTCTCATACCCTATCATTTCTTACTTGATCAAACCTTCTCACATCCCATGGTGTCCTCAAACATTTCATTCCCAACATATCCACCCTCTTCATTATATTCTCATCTATAGCTCAGGCATCGCAGCAGTACAACACTGTGCCTTAAAAAAATGTCGAAATTCTCTCTTCCATATGACGAGCTCTCTTTCCACACATTTCTCAATGCTCTCAGAACCTTCGCCCCTTCTCCCGCCCTAAGACTCACTTCAGTTCCCATGGTTCCTTATGCCACCGTGTTCACTATCAAGTATCTGAAACACTTCACCTCTTCCATGTTTTCTTCAGTCAGACTCACATTCCAACAACATGTCTCTCGCCACTGCTTAAACTTATAACTTTATTTTCAGTCATATATACTCTAAGCTTTCTGGTCCCTCTCTTCCTTATATGTATGGTCTCCCCAAAACTCACAAAGATGGATGTCCTTTCAAACCAGTTATATCTTCTGTTAATTTCCCTAGTTACGTGTTATCTAAATGGTTAGCTGAACATCTTAGCAATGTTTCAGGAAAATCTCCTCAACGCATGTTATGAATAGATTAGATTTTGTAAACAAGTTAAAAACATTAATTTGCCTGAGCATGAACTCATCAGTTTTAATGTAAATTCTCTTTTCAATTAAGTGCCCATTAATGAAACCATCACATACTAAAGGAAGAAATTGCCTAGAGACTGAGTGTGAGCGAATGTGGCATTTGTTGTCTTTTCCTAGCGCTACCTTGCGCACATGCGGAGAGGATGGGGGTTTTTCTTTCATGTGTGGCGGGGTGGTGACGGGAATGAATAAAGGCAGACAGTATGAATTATATACATGTGTATATATATATTTGTCTGTATATATATATATATATATATATATATATATATATATATATATATATATATATATATATATATTTTTTTTTTTTTTTTTTTTATACTTTGTCGCTGTCTCCCGCGTTTGCGAGGTAGCGCAAGGAAACAAACGAAAGAAATGGCCCAACCCCCCCCCATACACATGTATATACATACGTCCACACACGCAAATATACATACCTACGCAGCTTTCCATGGTTTACCCCAGACGCTTCACATGCCTTGATTCAATCCACTGACAGCACGTCAACCCCGGTATACCACATCGCTCCAATTCACTCTATTCCTTGCCCTCCTTTCACCCTCCTGCATGTTCAGGCCCCGATCACACAAAATCTTTTTCACTCCATCTTTCCACCTCCAATTTGGTCTTCCTCTTCTCCTCGTTCCCTCCACCTCCGACACATATATCCTCTTGGTCAATCTTTCCTCACTCATTCTCTCCATGTGCCCAAACCACCTCAAAACACCCTCTTCTGCTCTCTCAACCACGCTCTTTTTATTTCCACACATCTCTCTTACCCTTACGTTACTCACTCGATCAAACCACCTCACACCACACATTGTCCTCAAACATCTCATTTCCAGCACATCCATCCTCCTGCGCACAACTCTATCCATAGCCCACGCCTCGCAACCATACAACATTGTTGGAACCACTATTCCTTCAAACATACCCATTTTTGCTTTCCGAGATAATGTTCTCGACTTCCACACATTCTTCAAGGCCCCCAGAATTTTCGCCCCCTCCCCCACCCTATGATCCACTTCCGCTTCCATGGTTCCATCCGCTGCCAGATCCACTCCCAGATATCTAAAACACTTCACTTCCTCCAGTTTTTCTCCATTCAAACTCACCTCCCAGTTGACTTGACCCTCAACCCTACTGTACCTAATAACCTTGCTCTTATTCACATTTACTCTTAACTTTCTTCTTCCACACACTTTACCAAACTCAGTCACCAGCTTCTGCAGTTTCTCACATGAATCAGCCACCAGCGCTGTATCATCAGCGAACAACAACTGACTCACTTCCCAAGCTCTCTCATCCCCAACAGACTTCATACTTGCCCCTCTTTCCAAAACTCTTGCATTTACCTCCCTAACAACCCCATCCATAAACAAATTAAACAACCATGGAGACATCACACACCCCTGCCGCAAACCTACATTCACTGAGAACCAATCACTTTCCTCTCTTCCTACACGTACACATGCCTTACATCCTCGATAAAAACTTTTCACTGCTTCTAACAACTTGCCTCCCACACCATATATTCTTAATACCTTCCACAGAGCATCTCTATCAACTCTATCATATGCCTTCTCCAGATCCATAAATGCTACATACAAATCCATTTGCTTTTCTAAGTATTTCTCACATACATTCTTCAAAGCAAACACCTGATCCACACATCCTCTACCACTTCTGAAACCACACTGCTCTTCCCCAATCTGATGCTCTGTACATGCCTTCACCCTCTCAATCAATACCCTCCCATATATATATATATATATATATATATATATATATATATATATATATATATATTTTTTTTTTTTTTTTCTTTGTCGCTGTCTCCCGCATTTGCGGGGTAGCGCAAGGAAACAGACGAAAGAAATGGCCCAACCCATCCCCATACACATGTATATACATACGTCCACACACGCAAATATACATACCTACACAACTTTCCATGGTTTACCCCAGACGCTTCACATGCCCTGATTCAATCCATTGACAGCACGTCAACCCCGGTATACCACATCGATCCAATTCACTCTATTCCTTGCCCTCCTTTCACTCTCCTGCATGTTCAGGCCCCGATCACACAAAATCTTTTTCACTCCATCTTTCCACCTCCAATTTGGTCTCCCACTTCTCCTCGTTCCCTCCACCTCCGACACATATATCCTCTTGGTCAATCTTTCCTCACTCATTCTCTCCATGTGCCCAAACCATTTCAAAACGCCCTCTTCTGCACTCTCAACCACGCTCTTTTTATTTCCACACATCTCTCTTACCCTTACGTTACTCGATCAAACCATCTCACACCACACATTGTCCTCAAACATCTCATTTCCAGCACATCCATCCTCCTGCGCACAACTCTATCCATAGCCCACGCCTCGCAACCATACAACATTGTTGGAACCACTATTCCTTCAAACATACCCATTTTTGCTTTCCGAGATAATGTTCTCGACTTCCACACTTTCTTCAAGGCTCCCAGGATTTTCGCCCTGTCCCCCACCCTATGATTCACTTCCGCTTCCATGGTTCCATCCGCTGCCAGATCCATTACCAGATATCTAAAACACTTTACTTCCTCCAGTTTTGCTCCATTCAAACTTACGTCCCAGTTGCCTTGACCCTCAACCCTACTGTACCTAATAACCTTGCTCTTATTCACATTTACGCTTAACTTTCTTCTTTCGCACACTTTACCAAACTCAGTCACCAGCTTCTGCAGTGTCTCACATGAATCAGCCACCAGCGCTGTATCATCAGCGAACAACAACTGACTCACTTCCCAAGCTCTCTCATCCCCAACAGACTTCATACTTGCCCCTCTTTCCAAAACTCTTGCATTTACCTCCCTAACATCCCCCATCCATAAACAAATTAAACAACCATGGAGACATCACACACCCCTGCCGCAAACCTACATTCACTGAGAACCAGTCACTTTCCTCTCTTCCTACACGTACACATGCCTTACATCCTCGATAAAAACTTTTCACTGCTTCTAACAACTTTCCTCCCACACCATATATTCTTAATACCTTCCACAGAGCATCTCTATCAACTCTATCATATGCCTTCTCCAGATCCATAAATGCTACATACAAATCCATTTGCTTTTCTAAGTATTTCTCACATACATTCTTCAAAGCAAACACCTGACCACACATCCTCTACCACTTCTGAAACCACACTGCTCTTCCCCAATCTGATGCTCTGTACATGCCTTCACCCTCTCAATCAATTCCCTCCCATATAATTTACCAGGAATACTCAACAAACTTATACCTCTGTAATTTGGGCACTCACTCTTATCCCCTTTGCCTTTGTACAATGGCACTATGCACGCATTCCGCCAATCCTCAGGCACCTCACCATGAGTCATACATACATTAGATAACCTTACCAACCAGTCAATAATACAGTCACCCCCTTTTTTAATAAATTCCACTGCAATACCATCCAAACCTGCTGCCTTGCCGGCTTTCATCTTCCGCAAAGCTTTTACTACCTCTTCTCTGTTTACCAAATCATTTTCCCTAACCCTCTCACTTTGCACACCACCTCGACCAAAACATCCTATATCTGCCACTCTATCATCAAACACATTCAAAAAACCTTCAAAATATTCACTCCACATCCTTCTCACATCACCACTACTTGTTATCACCTCCCCATTTGCGCCTTTCACTGAAGTTCCCATTTGCTCCCTTGTCTTACGCACTTTATTTACCTCCTTCCAGAACATCTTTTTATTCTCCCTAAAATTTAATGATACTCTCTCACCCCAACTCTCATTTGCCCTCTTTTTCACCTCTTGCACCTTACTCTTGACCTCCTGTCTCTTTCTTTTATACATATCCCACTCAATTGCATTTTTCCCTGCAAAAATCGTCCAACTGCCTCTCTCTTCTCTTTCACTAATAATCTTACTTCTTCATCCCTGGGGATAGGGGATTAAGAATACTTCCCACGTATTCCCTGCGTGTCTTAGAAGGCGACTAAAAGGGGAGGGAGAGGGGGGCTGGAAATCCTCCCCTCTCGTTTTTTTTTTTTTTAATTTTCCAAAAGAAGAAACAGAGGGGGCCAGGTGAGGATATTCCAAAAAAGGCCCAGTCCTGTGTTCTTAACGCTACCTCGCTAACGCGGGAAATGGCGAATAGTTTAAAAGAGAAATATATATATATATATATATATATATATATATATATATATATATATATATATATATATATATAAATTTATATATATATGCTTACTTATATATGAGAACAATAACTCGCACAGACATGCAACATATTGAAGAACTGGTTTGGTGAATAACGAACATGACCTCAATTAGGCCCAGTGTCTACAGCATAACACCGTCCTCTCATACCTCCCCACTCTACTAGCAACCCAGCACTTACCCTTCATTAACCCTACTAGGCTTGAAACCACAGAGGTCACATGATCATGTTATAAATGCTCAAAGGCATGGCGTATGTCTCCACCAGTGGGGGCTCGAGCCGCGGTTGGGTAGCTGGATACGTGTGTGTTAAGTTCCACACGAAAATATAGCTCCACATTATAACAGGAAATGTATGATAACGGTAATGTAAACAAGAGTTAATTCTGGTGTTATTACAAGCATCTGTGCCCTGGAGCAAGGGCTTTGTTCCCTCCGAACACATGTCTCACTCGAGGCAGTTTCGTGGACGCACACCAATGTTTCTTAATGACACGCGACTTGTCGAATATCATCAGGCCCTGACATGCTGTATTTACAGGCCAGCGACGCCTGACTGACCCAGGGAATGGAGGCTTCATAGACAGCGCTGGCCTGAAGCCACCTGACCCATCCATAGTTACAGACGGGTTTCCTGCATCCACCTGACCCACCCAGAATTACGGACAGCTGGCCTGCAGCCACCTGACACACCCATAGTTACAGACAGCTGGCCTGCAGCCACCTGACTAATCCAGAGTTACAGACAACTGGAGCTACTGTTCCACAGCTGGTCATCCAAGAGGTAGCCCACCTGCCTGACGAAGAGCTGGACGAATGCAGGGGATGAGCGATAACCACCTGACACGACACGCCGGCGGCCTTGCTGTGAGTAGGAAGAATAGACGAAGTTTCTATTTCTTGATTCAGGGAACCTGAAGTTGTCCAGTGGCTTGATATCTCTCATTTTTCCTTTTGACGTCCGAGACACCAGTCACAGCGCCAGAGCCACAACTTGAGAGGCAAGCGTCGAGTGGAACGTATTAGATAAAGTATCTAAAGAGATGGAGAAGTAACCCCTTCATAAATGTAGAAAACGTACGTGCAAGAAGTCTCGATCACATCCACTGAAAAATCTGCCCTGGGAGTACAATGTACGTATGAAAAAAAAAAAAAGAAGATATATCGATCATTAATGCCAAGGGCAAGATTCTCTCTCTCTCTCTCTCTCTCTCTCTCTCTCTCTCTCTCTCTCTCTCTCTCTCTCTCTCTCTCTCTCTCTAAAATACGCACCAAAATATAAGAGAAAAATAGAAAGAGGGAAATCTGTTGCGTGTGTGGGCTAGGAATTAGAGGGTTGTGGGCTGGAGGAGTAGAGAGGGTGGGGTTCATTCCCCCGCCAGAGGGCCACGCCACCTGTTACTGCCTACGTCTGGAGCTCCAGGACACACTGTGGTCATTCTGTACTTGTGTGTCCTGCACGTACCTCGCTGTACCCGTGTGTCCTGCACGTACCTCGCTGTACCTGTGTGTCCTGCACGTACCTCGCTGTACCCGTGTGTCCTGCACGTACCTCGCTGTACCCGTGTGTCCTGCACGTACCTCGCTGTACCTGTGTGTCCTGCACGTACCTCGCTGTACCCGTGTGTCCTGCACGTACCTCGCTGTACCCGTGTGTCCTGCACGTACCTCGATGTACCCATGTGTCCTGCACGGTTCGTAAGACAATGATAGTCCCTGCCATTGTGATAGTTCGTAATACAATAGCCTTCATGATTATGATATTTCGTAGTACATAATAAATCTGCCTTATGATAGTTTGCAAGATAATAGGCTGCGCCGCTGTCGTTCGTAAGATAATGGTCTCTGGCAGTGTGATAGTTCGTAAGATAATGGTCTCTGGCAGTGTGATAGTTCGTAAGATAATGGTCTCTGGCAGTGTGATAGTTCGTAAGATAATGGTCTCTGGCAGTGTGATAGTTCGTAAGATAATGGTCTCTGCCAGTGTGATAGTTCGTAAGATAATGGTCTCTGCCAGTGTGATAGTTCGTAAGATAATGGTCTCTGCCAGTGTGATAGTTCGTAAGATAATGGTCTCTGATAGTGTGATACTTCGCAAGATAATGGCCTCTGCCAGTGTGATAGTTCGTAAGATAATGGTCTCTGCCAGTGTGATAGTTCGTAAGATAATGGTCTCTGATAGTGTGATACTTCGCAAGATAATGCCCTCTGCCAGTGTGATAGTTCGTAAGATAATGGTCTCTGCCAGTGTGATAGTTCGTAAGATAATGGTCTCTGCCAGTGTGATAGTTCGTAAGATAATGGTCTCTGCCAGTGTGATAGTTCGTAAGATAATGGTCTCTGATAGTGTGATACTTCGCAAGATAATGGCCTCTGCCAGTGTGATAGTTCGTAAGATAATGGTCTCTGATAGTGTGATACTTCGCAAGATAATGGCCTCTGCTAGTGTGATAGTTTGCATGATAATGGTCTCTGCCAGTGTGATAGTTCGCAAGATAATTGTCTCTGCATTATGATAGTTCGTGAAGCAATGGTCTCTGCCATTGTGTTAATTCCCAAGACAATAGTCTCTGTCATCATTACACTAGAAGACAAGAATGATTCTTGCTCCGTTTTCACCAAATCAATATCTTTCCCACAATTTCCAAGTCTTCCCCTTCATATCTTCGTTAAGAAATTCCTAGAAGACAAGTGCGACAGTGCTATTTCTGTGATAATGCTCTTGTGTTTACTGGCTCGATCATTCTCTGCACAGCAGATAACAAGGAGGAGATGGGGTTTAGAGGAGGAGGAGGAGGAGTAGGATGAAGAAGGAGAGGAGGAGGAGGAGGAGTAGGATGAAGAAGGAGAGGAGGAGGAGGCGGTGGTTGGGGGAAGAGGAGGAGGAGGAGGAGGTGAAGTCATTTGCATTGTCACAGATGCTGTCATTTCTGACTGATTTATGAACCAGTCGTTGTTGTTTTCTTTATGCCATAGAGCCTCCCACCTTGCCGGATTGTAATGCAAGTGTTTTGCCTTAGTCTAAAGTTCGGCCTCTTAATTGCGTTTCTAACACTGTCGTTTCGGATGGTTTCAGTGCTTCGATAACACTGATTTGAACGAGGCACCGACCATTTGGGCATTCGCTACCCCTCAAGCTATTCAAGCCTGTCTGTATGAAAGGAACATTTCACCAGCTTACGACAAGTAGCTACCCAATCCTCCTCCAGCAGCTAACCCTTAAGGAAGAATGAACAGCTGTGAACCGGCTGCCATGTCCGGGGCTCGAACCAGGGCACAATGATTCACCGTAAACAACGCTAATCACTACGGTACGGATGTTACCGGTGTATCATTAAGATCATTTGGTTTGCTAATGTAGTGTAAGCCTGTATTCATATATTGTAACTGCGACCTTCTGAGAGATTGGAGAAATTAGGAATATGACGAAAACTTTTTTTTTTTTCGAACAGAAATCTTGAACTGAAACGCGGAATGGACTGGCTAACCACAGGTGTCGCTAGCAATAAACCATTTTCCATTTTCGTTCGTGTTGTGAAACGGATTACAGCATTAGATGTTCTGGCAGAGCTAATTGGTTGGTTGGCTGGTTGGGCTTAGGCCTCTCAGCTGCCAAGGTCGTTAAGGCTGTTAATTTTAAGCTCCTACGTTCACCACCGCCAACATCTTTAAGACCTTCTTCAGGTATTGGGAATAGCACTTCGTCTACACATCCTCACGCTACGGGAGTGGTCCCCGGCAGGGGCCGTCCAAAGGTATTTTTCTAAACATGAGAATCTAACCGTCTCATGCAAAAGAGGCTCATGAGTTATGCATGACCTACAGGACAGTTTCTGAACGAAGGAAACGAAGTTCCTCGGAAGATGCCAAGAGTACTGGTACATGTGTGTCTTCAGCCAAGATATGAGAGACTTATAACTGATAATGGCTATCTCCTCCGTCCATACTTCCTTCCTCTGAACAACCGGTACCGAACCAAGAACAAACGGAACCCTACCTAGAACAGCTGACGTCGTATCTAGAACAACCGGTACAGAAGTAGAACAACCGGCACAATACCTAAAATGATCGGATGTATACTCCAAAAACTGGCTTCATACATAAAAGAACCGGCACTATACCTAAAACAACCGGCTCTGTACCTAAAACAACCGACTCTGTACCTAAAACAACCGACTCTGTACCTAAAACAACCGACTCTGTACCTAAAACAACCGGCTTTATGCATAGAAAAACGGCACCATGCCTAAACCAACGAGCTCCATACCTAAACCAACCGGCACTGCATCATGCACAGTGCGACCGGCCTCTGGAGCATGGCCGGGCTGTATAATCTAGGAGATCTGACCAGTGTTATGAATAAAGTTGAACTGCCCTACTGCTGGTAGAGTCAGGTACCCACAGACCACCACTCAGGATCTTCTGACGGAGAGGTCATCGCGCTGCCCATCCTCAGTGAAGTGACCAGTGCAGTGCAGTCTTCGTGGAATAGGACTCATGGAGGCAAGCGTACGAGTGTGGGAGTCGACTCGCTAATGATCTGCTTTGGTCGCAGATGACCCTCGACCTGCCGTCGAGCAGGTCATGTCCTGGCTGACCGGTGGAACCTCCAACCTCAGCGTTATCTGTGGCCACAAGTACTTAATTAGGAAGCTGATTGGGAGAGATGATTAGGTATAATTATTCATTTCCATTAGCCACTTTTGATAAGAGATGCTCTGTATAGAGGTACCTGCTTACAAGGGACGTTCTCATCCGCTTTGTGGGGGTATACGAATGGCTGGACACCTAAGCTACAGTGAGTCTGGACATAGTGAACATGAGGTTGACTGGATGGTTTGAGCAAAAGACTCTCTAAACGCCCCAAAGAAAAGACTGATTGGACGGTCTGAACAACAGACTGTCTCACCAGTCTGAACAACAGACTGTCTCACCAGTCTGAACAACAGACTGTCTCACCAGTCTGAACAACAGACTGTCTCACCAGTCTGAACAACAGACTGTCTCACCAGTCTGAACAACAGACTGTCTCACCAGTCTGAACAACAGACTGTCTCACCAGTCTGAACAACAGACTGTCTCACCAGTCTGAACAACAGACTGTCTCACCAGTCTGAACAACAGACTGTCTCACCAGTCTCAACAACAGACTGTCTCACCAGTCTCAACAACAGACTGTCTCACCAGTCTGAACAACAGACTGTCTCACCAGTCTCAACAACAGACTGTCTCACCAGTCTCAACAACAGACTGTCTCACCAGTCTCAACAACAGACTGTCTCACCAGTCTCAACAACAGACTGTCTCACCAGTCTCAACAACAGACTGTCTCACCAGTCTCAACAACAGACTGTCTCACCAGTCTCAACAACAGACTGTCTCACCAGTCTCAACAACAGACTGTCTCACCAGTCTGAACAACAGACTGTCTCACCAGTCTGAATAATCAGACTGTCTCACCAGTCTAAGACACATGATGGTAAGGAGTCTGGCTGAGACAGTCAACAGATGAGGTATCTATACAAACACTAGGACTGCACACTGTAGTATAAGCCATCTTCGTATTCCCAAGACATCACAGAGACACTATGAGGAGTCGACCTCCTGCAGTGTGGCAGAAGCTGCAGGAAACGTGTTGGTGCTTCCAGCAAATCTGCTCATAAGACTCTCTTACGGTGAACCAGCGGGGAGTCGCTGTTGTATGGAGTGTGTGACGAGCGTTGGAACACATCATGAAGGCGGTGGCCAAGCATCAGAGGGTTAGGTCAATGCTGGTTAAAGAGAGAGTGAGAGGATATGGCAACGCCTTATACCGCCACTGCAACCCTGTCCACGTGATATCTCGAAGAGTAATTGAAACACAGACGCCCCCTGATGAACGTCGGTCCCGCCCACGTCCTGAGGCTTGCACCATACCTTGCAGACCCCCACGCCCTCATCCGCGCCGCACTGGGCCTTGGTTACATGTCGCATCTACACATTGACCCCCTGCTAACACCTGTAGCCACGCAGTACCCCTTCACAATCCACGCCCACACCCCACGCCATACTATAACACGATCCCTCACATCCACACGACTTCACGGAGCCTTGACCCACTTTCATATCCACATGGCTGTAAGCACCGATCCACTTTCGCTGCCATGTAACACATGCTGATTTTCACGCTGAAATTCACACAACACCACATGTTGATCAACGTGTACAACATGTTGATCAACTTGCACATCAACATGCACAACATGTTGATCAACTTGCACATCAATATGACATCACATGTTGATAAACGTGCACATCAACATGACATCACATGCTAATCAACGTTCACATCAACATGCACCACATGTTGATCAACGTGCACATCAACATGCACAACATGTTGATCAACTTGCACGTCAACATGACATCACATGTTGATCAACGTGCATATCAACATGCACCACATGTTGATCAACGTGCACATCAACATGCACAACATGTTGATCAACGTGCACATCACCAAGACATCACATGTTGATCAACGTGCATATCCATACAACATCATATGTTGATCAACGTGCACATCACCAAGACATCACATGTTGATCAACGTGCACATCAACATGATAACGATGGGTCGTATGTAGACTGGGAGGCAGAAACAATTCTTTTGATATTGTGAAACAAGTCGAATATGACAGGCCATACATTGCATGCCAAGGACTTAGAGAACTTTAAATGAAACACTACAAAGGACTGAAGAAGAAGAAGAGGAAGAAGAAGAATAGTAGTAGTAGGAGGAGGAGGATGATGATGAATAAGAAAAAGATGATGACGATGATGAAGATGATGAATAAGAAAAAGAAGATGATGAGGATGATGAAGAAGAAGAAAAGGAGATGATGAAGAAGAAGAAGAAGAAGAAGAGTAGGAAAAGGAGTAGGAGGAAGAAGAAGAAAAAAGAAGATAAAAAAGAGGATGGACCTCATTAGCGTTGCTAAGTTCGAATCCTGGTTGTGGCACAGTCAACCCAGCTGTTCGTCTCCCTTAGGGGTTGGTCTGTCAAATGAATACCTGGCTTAGACTTGGTTATAAATATGTTGGAAATGAAATGTTTCAGGACAATATGTGGTGTGAAATAATTTGATCGAGTAAGTGATAGTAAAAGCCTTTTCAGTACCTATTTCTTATAACATTCCCCCTCCATATGCTATGCTCTTTTCTTTTTACAAGACACTTGTTCTTGATTAAGATATTCTTCCCATGTTGCTTGAATTCTTTGATGGAAATGTTGCCTTCAGAAACGACAATACTATGAAAGATATCTTAATCAGGAACTCTCTAAAAAGTTTTGCAAGATGCGTTTATAGAGTGCCATGTAAAGATTGTGATAGGTTATATGTTGGGCAGACTGGTTCGAATCTTTCTGTTAGATTTAAACAACACAGATGTAGTATTAAACCAGGACAAGAATCATATGCTTTATTTAAACATGGTAAACACTTTCATCATTATATCGACTGGAGTAATGCCATCTCAGTTATTAATTCTAACTCTTGTACCGCGAGAAATATCATTAGATCTTCTGTTACTAAATACACAAGGAACTGTAACATTAACATTAGCGAGGGTCTTTTGAATTGGATAGCTTCATTGCTGATTAAATTTGTAAACAGTTACTTTTCATGTCTATGTGACAGAGTTTATGATACGCATGTTGCCAGACTTGAACGCACCCGACCTCCATTCGGCTTGTCACTTGTTTACAAATGGCGTCATAGCTACGTCTATTCGTTTCATATCAGCTGACAGTTATGTCTTTTTCTTGTATCTCCCCTGATGATGTGATCATTACACGAAAGTGCACTTGGGAACATATCATGTTTCATTTCCCTGTGGTAAGAAAGAATATATCTATGTATCTGTTTATTCATCTATCTATCTATCTATCTTTCTATATATATATATATATATATATATATATATATATATATATATTTTTTTTTTTTTTTTTTTTTATACTTTGTCGCTGTCTCCCGCGTTTGCGAGGTAGCGCAAGGAAACAGACGAAAGAAATGGCCCAACCCCCCCCCATACACATGTACATACACACGTCCACACACGCAAATATACATACCTACACAGCTTTCCATGGTTTACCCCAGACGCTTCACATGCCTTGATTCAATCCACTGACAGCACGTCAACCCCTGTATACCACATCGCTCCAATTCACTCTATTCCTTGCCCTCCTTTCACCCTCCTGCATGTTCAGGCCCCGATCACACAAAATCTTTTTCACTCCATCTTTCCACCTCCAATTTGGTCTCCCTCTTCTCCTCGTTCCCTCCATCTCCGACACATATATCCTCTTGGTCAATCTTTCCTCACTCATTCTCTCCATGTGCCCAAACCATTTCAAAACACCCTCATCTGCTCTCTCAACCACGCTCTTTTTATTTCCACACATCTCTCTTACCCTTACGTTACTTACTCGATCAAACCACCTCACACCACACATTTTCCTCAAACATCTCATTTCCAGCACATCCATCCTCCTGCGCACATCTCTATCCATAGCCCACGCCTCGCAACCATACAACATTGTTGGAACCACTATTCCTTCAAACATACCCATTTTTGCTTTCCGAGATAATGTTCTCGACTTCCACACATTCTTCAAGGCTCCCAGAATTTTCGCCCCCTCCCCCACCCTATGATCCACTTCCGCTTCCATGGTTCCATCCGCTGACAGATCCACTCCCAGATATCTAAAACACTTCACTTCCTCCAGTTTTTCTCCATTCAAACTCACCTCCCAATTTACTTGACCCTCAACCCTACTGTACCTAATGATCTTGCTCTTATATATATATATATATATATATATATATATATATATATATATATATATATATATATATATATGCAAGAGTTGAATGCAAGAGTTTTGGAAAGAGGGGCAAGTATGAAGTCTGTTGGGGATGAGAGAGCTTGGGAAGTGAGTCAGTTGTTGTTCGCTGATGATACAGCGCTGGTGGCTGATTCATGTGAGAAACTGCAGAAGCTGGTGAATGAGTTTGGTAAAGTGTGTGAAAGAAGAAAGTTAAGAGTAAATGTGAATAAGAGCAAGGTAATTAGGTACAGTAGGGTTGAGGGTCAAGTCAATTGGGAGGTAAGTTTGAATGGAGAAAAACTGAAGGAAATAAAGTGTTTTAGATATCTGGGAGTGGATCTGGCAGCGGATGGAACCATGGAAGCGGCAGTGGATCATAGGGTGGGGGAGGGGGCGATAATCCTGGGAGCCTTGAAGAATGTGTGGAAGTCGAGAACATTATCTCGGAAAGCAAAAATGGGTATGTTTGAAGGAATAGTGGTTCCAACAATGTTGTATGGTTGCGAGGCGTGGGCTATGGATAGAGTTGTGCACAGGAGGATGGATGTGCTGGAAATGAGATGTTTGAGGACAATGTGTGGTGTGAGGTGGTTTGATCGAATAAGTAACGTAAGGGTAAGAGTGATGTGTGGAAATAAAAAGAGCGTGGTTGAGAGAGCAGAAGAGGGTGTTTTGAAATGGTTTGAGCACATGGAGAGAATGAGTGAGGAAAGATTGACCAAGAGGATATATGTGTCGGAGGTGGAGGGAACGAGGAGAAGTGGGAGACCAAATTGGAGGTGGAAAGATGGAGTGAAAAAGATTTTGTGTGATCGGGGCCTGAACATGCAGGAGGGTGAAAGGCGGGCAAGGAATAGAGTGAATTGGATCGATGTGGTATACCGGGGTTGACGTGCTGTCAGTGGATTGAATCAGGGCATGTGAAGCGTCTGTGGTAAACCATGGAAAGCTGTGTAGGTATGTATATTTGCGTGTGTGGACGTATGTATATGCATATGTATGGGGGTGGGTTGGGCCATTTCTTTCGTCTGTTTCCTTGCGCTACCTCGCAAACGCGGGAGACAGCGACAAAGCAAAAAGAAAAAAAAAAGAAAAAATATATATATATGATTATGTCGTTATTAAAGTGGTCTTGATTAAGGCATTCACTTGCCCGTGCTGTCTCAGCAAACATAAAAGAAAACGAGGAAGAAAACAATTCAATAGTCCCACAAGGTCAGGTCACCTGATAAGCACTTCTTATCCTTAAACGGTCCTTCAAGGTCAATCAAAAAGTGTCTCAAACTCTTAATTGGCCCGTCAACTGACGCATCCTATTTCCTGCACCAATAACCAAACCTCACCAGGTCTTCTCTGAGGGAGGATGGTATAGCTCCAGCCATGTTCTCTAACTTAAACATGCCTAAAACCTCAACAGGCTCTTCTCTGAGGGCTAGTCGTACAACTTTGGCCATGATGTATGGCCTGAACATATCCAACCCTCACATGCCCATCTCTAAGGAAGGCTCGTATAGCTCCAGCCATGTTGTGTGGCTTAGATATATAAAGACAGGCTAACTAACCCCACGTCCTGACCCTTACCAGTGTCCACACACACAACCTCCTCCCCAACGACTTACGTCGGCTGGTCTTCACCCCGTCACCTGTAGTAATGGACTTTCCTCCATAATAAATGCCTTCGTGTGATCCTACGTATAAAGCACTTCATCTCTCTCTCTCTCTCTCTCTCTCTCTCTCTCTCTCTCTCTCTCTCTCTCTCTCTCTCTCTCTCTCTCTCAACCCTGCCCAAGCATTAGAGACGTTGTTTTCCATGAGTCTTCAAGATGAAAATGGTTCCCTTCTTCTATCCCTCTCTCCCCTGAGGTTGTGTACAGTTAAGTTGTACTCCCAGATGTTTGTATATGATCTACTAACACCTCAGTATTCCCTAAATACCTTTAGACTTAGATCTGTCTACTAGCAATTCAGTATGAGCCAAATATCTTGAGACTCAAATCTACCTCTTTTTCTCCACATTAAGATGGAATGAGTGTAGTCTTTCTTAAAGCAAGATGGAGTTGCTCCTCCATCTCGGGCTGTGTTCCTATTAGGGACACTTATTATAGCTGTGTCAGAGTGATATATATCTTATTTCCTTCGGAGATGAGAACACATATGTTACATCTGGCAGCCATACTAGTAAATGCAACGCTAGATTAACGTGATAAACCTATCAGGCTAAAGCTAAGATAGGAAAAAAAAAAATAAGCGCTGTACAAAATATTTCTTCATTGGAAATAAGAATTTAGGTTTGCAGCGTCACGAGCAGCTGTGATTTTAGTTCACTTTGGCTTCGGGGTTCGAGTGGAGGAGATAAACACTACTTAAGGTCCTTTAAATGAAATCTGTCAGGATGGAACAGTGAGTGAACATATCAGGATGGAACACGGGAAGAAAGACGAGTTGAACAGAACGGTAGAACATGGCAACACCAAGAGAGCAGAATCCTTATACATCTTTCTCCACAGCTTGCACAGGCAGCAGGCACAGAGAAGGAGCGACAGACAGTGAGTGGACACAGCGCCTCACACAAACGAGCTCATCTTGCACAATACGAGGCCGGGCTACTAATTCATAGATGGCAGATGTGCGCACGCAGTGCATTTAAAGGATTGGAGGCTACAAGCATATGAAAAGGCCAGATGTACGGGGGTGTGAGCCGCGCTGACGAAATGGGCAAGAGAAATTAATGTGAGGCAGGAGCGTATTGCATATAGGCTGACCGATCATTATAATGTTGACGAGCAGAGGAGCAACGAGGAATGCCTCTGGCCTCAAGGTGAGTGTGAGAGGCCAGACGGTCATCAGAGCTCCGATTATGAAAGTAGCAGCATGAGCTATGAATGAGAGGCTGTTGAATAAGACAAACAATAAAAGGAAGATGCTGATGAAGAGTGCCTTACATCCTCGATAAAAACTTTTCATTGCTTCTAACAACTTGTCTCCCACACCATATATTCTTGATACCTTCCACAGAGCATCTCTATCAACTCTATCATATGTCTTCTCCAGATCAATAAATGCTACATACAAATCCATTTGCTTTTCTAAGTATTTCTCACATGCATTCTTCAAATCAAACACCTGATCCACACATCCTCTACCACTTCTGAAAACACACTGCTCTTCCCCAATCTCATGCTCTGTACATACCTTCACCCTCTCAATTAATACCCTCCCATATAATTTCCGCGGAATACTCAACAAACTTACACCTCTGTAATATGAGCACTCACTCCTATCCCCTTTGCCTTTGTACAATGGCACTATGTAAGCATTCCGCCAGTCCTCAGCCACCTCACCATGAGTCATACATACATTAAATAACCTTACCAACCAGTCAACAATACAGTCACCTCCTTTTCTGATAAATTCCACTGCAATACCATCCAAACCCACTAACTTACCGGCTTCCATCTTCCACAAAGCTTTTACTACCTCTTCTCTGTTTACCAAATCAATTTCCCTAACCCTCTCACTTTGCACAACACCTCGACCAAAACACCCTATATCTGCCACTCTATCATCAAACACATTCAACAAACCTTCAAAATACTCACTCCATCTCCTTTTCACATCACCACTACTTGTTATCACCCCCCATTTGTTCCCATTTGTTCTCTTGTCTTACGCACTTTATTTACCTCCTTCCAAAACATCTTTTTTTATTCTCCCTAGACTTTTTATGATACTCTCTCACCCCAACTCTCATTTACCCTCTTTTTCACCTCTTGCACCTTTCTTTTGAATTCCTGCCTCTTTGTTTTATACATCTCCCACTCATTTACATTATTTCTCTGCAAAAATCGTCCAAATGCCTCTCTCTTCACTTTCACTAACAATCTTACTTCTTCATCCCACGACTCACTACTCTTTCTAATCAACCGACCTCCCACGCTTCTCATGCCGCGAGCATCTTTTGCGCAAGCCATCAATGCTTCCCTGAATACATCCCATTCCTCCCCCACTCCCCTTACCTCCTTTGTTCTCACCTTTTTCCATTCTGTACTCAGTCTCTCCTGGTACTTCCTCACACAAGTCTCCTTCTCAAGCTCACTTACTCTCACCGCTCTCTTCATCCCAACATTCTCTCTTCTTTTCTGAGAACCTCTACAAATATTCACCTTCGCCACCACAAGATAATGATCACACATCCCTCCAGTTGCACCTCTCAGCACATTAACATCCAAAAGTCTCTCTTTCGCGCGCCAATCAATTAACACGTAATCCAATAACGCTCTCTGGCCATCTCTCCTACTTACATACGTATACTTACGTATATTTCTTTTTTTAATGTATGCCCATATACATACATTATATACATCTATTATATATATATATATATATATATATATATATATATATATATATATATATATATATATATATATATATATATATATAAAGGCAAAGGGGATAAGAGTGAGTGCTCAAATTACAGAGGTATAAGTTTGTTGAGTATTCTTGATAAATTATATGGGAGAGTATTGATCGAGAGGGTGAAGGCATGTACAGAGCATCAGATTGGGGAAGAGCAGTGTGGTTTCAGAAGTGGTAGAGGATGTGTGGATAAGGTGTTTGCTTTGAAGAATGTATGTGAGAAATACTAAATAGCATTTATGGATCTGGAGAAGGCATACGATAGAGTTGATAGAGATGCTCTGTGGAAGGTATTAAGAATATATGGTGTGGGAGGAAAGTTGTTAGAAGCAGTGAAAAGTTTTTATCGAGGATGTAAGGCATGTGTACGTGTAGGAAGAGAGGAAAGTGATTGGTTCTCAGTGAATGTAGGTTTGCGGCAGGGGTGTGTGATGTCTCCATGGTTGTTTAATTTGATTATGGATGGGGTTGTTAGGGAGGTGAATGCAAGAGTTTTGGAAAGAGGGGCAAGTATGAAGTCTGTTGGGGATGAGAGAGCTTGGGAAGTGAGTCAGTTGTTGTTCGCTGATGATACAGCGCTGGTGGCTGATTCATGTGAGAAACTGCAGAAGCTGGTGACTGAGTTTGGAAAAGTGTGTGGAGGAAGAAAGTTAAGAGTAAATGTGAATAAGAGCAAGGTTATTAGGTACAGTAGGGTTGAGGGTCAAGTCAATTGGGAGGTGAGTTTGAATGGAGAAAAACTGGAGGAAGTGAAGTGTTTTAGATATCTGGGAGTGGATCTGGCAGCGGATGGAACCATGGAAGCGGAAGTAGATCATAGGGTGGGGGAGGGGGCGAAAATCCTGGGGGCCTTGAAGAATGTGTGGAAGTCGAGAACATTATCTCGGAAAGCAAAAATGGGTATGTTTGAAGGAATAGTGGTTCCAACAATGTTGTATGGTTGCGAGGCGTGGGCTATGGATAGAGTTGTGCGCAGGAGGATGGATGTGCTGGAAATGAGATGTTTGAGGACAATGTGTGGTGTGAGGTGGTTTGATCGAGTGAGTAACGTAAGGGTAAGAGAGATGTGTGGAAATAAAAAGAGCGTGGTTGAGAGAGCAGAAGAGGGTGTTTTGAAGTGGTTTGGGCACGTGGAGAGGATGAGTGAGGAAAGATTGACCAAGAGGATATATGTGTCGGAGGTGGAGGGAACAAGGAGAAGAGGGAGACCAAATTGGAGGTGGAAATATGGAGTGAAAAAGATTTTGTGTGATCGGGGCCTGAACATGCAGGAGGGTGAAAGGAGGTCAAGGAATAGAGTGCATTGGAGCGATGTGGTATACCGGGATTGACGTGCTGTCAGTGGATTGAAGCAGGGCATGTGAAGCGTCTGGGGTAAACCATGGAAAGCTGTGTAGGTATGTATATTTGCGTGTGTGGACGTATGTATATACATGTGTATGGGGGGGGGGTTGGGCCATTTCTTTCGTCTGTTTCCTTGCGCTACCTCGCAAACGCGGGAGACAGCGACAAAGTATAAAAAAAAAAAAAAATATATATATTTATATATATATATATATATAAATATATAAATATATATATATATATATATATATATATATATATATATATATATATATATATACATATATATATATATATATATGCATATATATATATATATATATATATATATATATATATATATATATATATATATATATATATATATATATATATATATATATCCCTGGGGATAGGGGAGAAAGAATACTTCCCACGTATTCCCTGCGTGTCGTAGAAGGCGACTAAAAGGGGAGGGAGCGGGGGGCTGGAAATCCTCCCCTCTCACTTTTTTTTTTTTTTTTTTTTTTTTTCCAAAAGAGGGAACAGAGAAGGGGCCCAGGTGAGGATATTCCCTCAATGGCCCAGTCCTCTGTTCTCAACGCTACCTCGCTAATGCGGGAAATGGCGAATAGTATGAAAGAAAGAAAAATATGCATCTTATGTATATCTCGCTTTTTAAACCAGGTATTCCCAATCACCAGTCCTTTTTCAGCACATAAATCTACAAGCTCTCCACCATTTCCATTTACAACACTGAACACCCCATGTATACCAATTATTCCCTCAACTGCCACATTACTCACCTTCGCATTCAAATCACCCATCACTATAACCCGGTCTCGTGCATCAAAACCACTAACACACTCATTCAGCTGCTCCCAAAACACTTGCCTCTCATGATCTTTCTTCTCATGCCCAGGTGCATATGCACCAATAATCATCCATCTCTCTCCATCAACTTTCAGTTTTACCCATATTAATCGAGAATTTACTTTCTTACATTCTATCACAAACTCCCACAACTGTTTCAGGAGTACTGCTACTCCTTCCCTTGCTCTTGTCCTCTCACTAACCCCTGACTTTACTCCCAAGACATTCCCAAACCACTCTTCCCCTTTACCCTTGAGCTTCGTTTCACTCAGAGCCAAAACATCCAGGTTCCTTTCCTCAAACATACTACCTATCTCTCCTTTTTTCACATCTTGGTTACATCCACACGCATTTAGACACCCCAATCTGAGCCTTCGAGGAGGATGAGCACTCCCCGCGTGACTCCTTCTTCTGTTTCCCATTTTAGGAAGTTAGAAAAATACAAGGAGGGGAGGATTTCTGGCCCCCCGCTCCCGTCCCCTCTAGTCGCCCTCTACGACACGCGAGGAACGCGCGGGAAGCACTCTTTCACCCCCATCCCCAGGGATAATATATATATATATATATATATATATATATATATATATATATATATATATATATATATATATATATACATACATACATACACATACATACGCACATATACACACACACACACACATATACATATATATACATATGAAAAATGTAAGAAATAATTTAGAAAACAAACTTCTAGCTTGAAATGAAATGAAAAAAATGAATGTCACATAATGGTTCAACCTCTGGCTATGGAAAAGGGAAACGTATAATTTATTTACACAAACGTCAATAGTAGTTCTCATCAATTTAACCACTGTATCAATAAGCTTCAATGTCTAAGCTACATTTTTTCCAATTTCACTATTTTCTTGTCAAAGCACCATGTATGAAAACTATCACTCCAGTAACACAACTATAAACATTTACTTCCCCTTTAAAAAAAGTTCTGGGGAAGTCTGTCTTGATACACTGCGGGACACTCTACCACCTGGTGAGGTTTGTGTTGCAATGGTTCTTGATTCACAAACGTAGTAGCATCACTGGTGGGCGGAAGAACATTCTTGTGACCACAGCAAGGATCACAGTCCGTGCAACTCCATTATGATGGTTCTTCTCATGACGCGACGCTTAAGCAGTGACCATGGTTGAGAGCAGCCATTCTTCAGCTCAAACTTTGTATAAGGTCGCCCACTTAGGTGACATCTAACTTCGTTGCAGAATGTTCAACCGTGGCAGCGTCTGCGTGCTTCAGTTAACAAGGCACTGACACCGGTAGGTGATGGGAACATTGTGCTTCATACCTTACTATTCACTGTGAATGAACTTGTTTATACCACTAAGAAGATAATCACACAACCAAATTTTCCATAATTTCTTTGCATGAAATTCCTAGAGTGTCATTTCACAATGCGCGCCCGGTCACGCACAATCCAGCGTCCGTCACTTTGAGTTTGTCAACTGTTAACAGAAATGGCCTCAACGCACCAGGAAGCAGCAGGTATTCTGCATTTTATCATAACTGTAGTACAGCTCAGAAGAGCTATTTCGCTTAGAAATTCTTCGGTCAGGCGTGCCCACAGAGGAACAAAGGGTACAAAACCCCGTAAAGAATCTTAAAAGATCGCTAGCAACTCCGGCCGTACCACCTTCCAGGATCACGAAAAGTGAGATATACATAAGTATACGTATGTAAGTAGGAGAGATAGCCAGAGAGCGTTATTGGATTACGTGTTAATTGATAGACGCGCGAAAGAGAGACTTTTGGATGTTAATGTGCTGAGAGGTGCAACTGGAGGGATGTCTGATCATTATCTTGTGAAGGCTAAGGTGAAGATTTGTATGGGTTTTCAGAAAAGAAGAGTGAATGTTGGGGTGAAGATGGTGGGGAGAGTAAGTGAGCTTGGGAAGGAGACCTGTGTGAGGAAGTACCAGGAGAGACTGAGTACAGAATGGAAAAAGGTGAGAACAATGGAAGTAAGGGGAGTGGGGGAGGAATGGGATGTATTTAGGGAATCAGTGATGGATTGCGCAAAAGTTGCTTGTAGCATGAGAAGAGTGGCAGGTGGGTTGATTAGAAAGGGTAGAGTGGTGGGATGAAGAAGTAAGAGTATTAGTGAAAGAGAAGAGAGAGGCATTTGGACGATTTTTGCAGAGAAAAAATGCAATTGAGTGGGAGATGTATAAAAGAAAGAGACAGGAGGTCAAGAGAAAGATGCAAGAGGTTAAAAAGAGAGCAAATGAGAGTTGGGGTGAGAGAGTATCATTAAATTTTAGGGAGAATAAAAAGATGTTCTGGAAGGAGGTAAATAAAGTGCGTAAGACAAGGGAGCAAATGGGAACTTCAGTGAAGGGGCGCAAATGGGGAGGTGATAACAAGTAGTGGTGATGTGAGAAGGAGATGGAGTGAGTATTTTGAAGGTTTGTTGAATGTGTTTGATGTTTGAATGGCAGATAAAGGGTGTTTTGGTCGAGGTGGTGTGCAAAGTGAGAGGGTTAGGGAAAATGATTTGGTAAACAGAGAAGAGGTAGTAAAAGCTTTGCGGAAGATGAAAGCCGGCAAGGCAGCAGGTTTGGATGGTATTGCAGTGGAATTTATTAAAAAAGGGGGTGACTGTATTATTGACTGGTTGGTAAGGTTATTTAATGTATGTATGACTCATGGTGAGGTGCCTGAGGATTGGCGGAATGCGTGCATAGTGCCATTGTACAAAGGCAAAGGGGATAAGAGTGAGTGCTCAAATTACAGAGGTATAAGTTTGTTGAGTTTTCCTGGTAAATTATATGGGAGGGTATTGATTGAGAGGGTGAAGGCATGTACATATTGGGGAAGAGCAGTGTGGTTTCAGAAGTGGTAGAGGATGTGTGGATCAGGTGTTTGCTTTGAAGAATGTATGTGAGAAATACTTAGAAAAGCAAATGGATTTGTATGTAGCATTTATGGATCTGGAGAAGACATATGATAGAGTTGATAGAGATGCTCTGTGGAAGTTATTAAGAATATATGGTGTGGGAGGCAAGTTGTTAGAAGCAGTGAAAAGTTTTTATCGAGGATGTAAGGCATGTGTACGTGTAGGAAGAGAGGAAAGTGATTGGTTCTCAGTGAATGTAGGTTTGCGGCAGGGGTGTGTGATGTCTCCATGGTTGTTTAATTTGTTTATGGATGGGGTTGTTATGAAGGTGAATGCAAGAGTTTTGGAAAGAGGGACAAGTATGAAGTCTGTTGGGGATGAGAAAGCTTGGGAAGTGAGTCAGTTGTTGTTCGCTGATGATACAGCGCTGGTGGCTGATTCATGTGAGAAACTGCAGAAGCTGGTGACTGAGTTTGGTAAAGTGTGTGAAAGAAGAAAGTTAAGAGTAAATGTGAATAAGAGTAAGGTTATTAGGTACAGTAGGGTTGAGGGTCAAGTCAATTGGGAGGTAAGTTTGAATGGAGAAAAACTGGAGGAAGTAAAGTGTTTTAGATATCTGGGAGTGGATCTGGCAGCGGATGGAACCATGGAAGCGGAAGTGGATCATAGGGTAGGGGAGGAGGCGAAAATCCTGGGAGCCTTGAAGAATGTGTGGAAGTCGAGAACATTATCTCGGAAAGCAAAAATGGGTATGTTTGAAGGAATAGTGGTTCCAACAATGCTGTATGGTTGCGAAGCGTGGGCTATAGATAGAGCTGTGCGCAGGAGGATGGATGTGCTGGAAATGAGATGTTTTAGGACAATGTGTGGCGTGAGATGGTTTGATCGAGTAAGTAACGTAAGGGTAAGAGAGATGTGTGGAAATAAAAAGAGCGTGGTTGAGAGAGCAGAAGAGGGTGTTTTGAAATGGTTTGGGCACATGGAGAGAATGAGTGAGGAAAGATTGACCAAGAGGATATATGTGTCGGAGGTGGAGGGAAAGAGGAGAAGAGGGAGACCAAATTGGAGGTGGAAAGATGGAGTGAAAAGGATTTTGTGTGATCGGGGCCTGAACATGCAGGAGGGTGAAAGAGGGCAAGGAATAGAGTGAATTGGATCGATGTGGTATACAGGGGTTGACGTGCTGTCAGTGGATTGAATCAGGGCATGTGAAGCGTCTGGGGTAAACCATGGAAAGCTGTGTAGGTATGTATATTTGCGTGTGTGGACGTATGTATATACATGTGTATGGGGGTGGGTTGGGCCATTTCTTTCGTCTGTTTCCTTGCGCTACCTCGCAAACGCGGGAGACAGCGACAAAGCGAAAAAAAAAAAATATATATATATGTATATATATGTATACATCGGAAATGATCATAATTGAGTGTGTGATCAAGTATATTTCTATGAGTTCACGGGGAAATGTAACACGATAAGTTCCCAATTTTACTCTCGTGTAATAATCACATCATGTGCTTCCCCTATTGAGAAATAGCATAGAAATATCATGTGAAAGTGTTCGTAGGACTGCACCGATTCGTATGTTGAAGCTGATGACGGGCTAGATAGCTGAGCAGTATATAACATGAGGCGACTGGTGCCTTGTGCATAGGAGTTCTGAAAGGCTTTCGATTATATTGATCAATGGTTTTCAACCGTAATGTGAAGGGCATAGAGAATTATGAATCGAAGCCTTGAAGAAGCCTCCCGCCACTGCGTGGTATATCTGGTTTGATGCGAGAGGGACAAGCCAGGAGTTCAGAATGGTAAGGGGATCACATGAAGGCAAGGTTGTTGAGAAGTGCCTGATGCCAGAAATTTGTGGAAGTTTGTTAAGATTTCTGGTGTAACCAGTGGAGGCATGCTAAACTTGTCATGAGAAATGCTGAAAGAGAAAAGAAAAGAAAAAGGATTTTTTGCCAAGAGCGAGCTGAGGTCAGATGAACAGATTATGAATGAGATAAAATTGTTTTGTGAGATGAGCGATGTTTGATTACGAGAAATCACACGATCGTACAATCTGCTCCACTTAACAGGAAGGTGGAATCAACCATCATGAACAAAATCATGGGACGAGACTAACGAGGGAGATTATAGTGACTAACACCAAAATCATTACTAGTTGCAATGATCGTAGGAGACTACAGGTATCAGATGCCATTCACATTTGAGAGAAAGCACCTGCCATCAACATCCAGACAAACATGACCACAGCAATGCGTCTCTTTGATGGTCCGCCAATAGCATGTAAACCTGATGTCGTTTTGGGACGGATGGACCAAATCATTGACCCGCCACAAACTACCTAGTCCGCCATTTCTGGACATTAGGAACGCGGTCCTGTGTTACGAAGGTCAGGGAGAATCAGACGAGCCCAACCTGACCTCAGCATCACATCAGGAAAATAATGGTCTCGCTTGGCCCTACTTGGTGTATTTAGTGATGGACTCTCTACATTCATACGTCGTTTAAATTGTTCTGTGTTTCCTCAACTGTAAGTTTTTTATATTTTTGTTTCCATATTTTGTATTTAAGTTGCAACTTATACTACCCTTCATGATATGTTGATTTGTTTCGCTTTTATTGTTTTCCCTTACTTTACGGTTTTATGTGTTTTTACCGAGTGTTCTTCATATTTTGTTTGCGTTTTACATATCATATCCAAGTTTTGTTACACAGATTTTCCCTTTTTGTAGATTCCTGATGATGCCTCTGTGAAGGCGAAAGCTTGATTGAAATATAATGGATAACTACGGACAACTGGTGTTTGAGCTCCCACCTAATGGTAGAATAACACTGAGAAAATTAGAGAACATAAGAAAGACGATTAATAACTCTAAATATGTTGTCGTGTTCAATTCTATGTGCATATATAGATATAGCAAATGAGACTTACAACCCATGATGGCTCGACCAACATAGTAATAAAAAAAAAGTGGATAAAATACATCGTCACGGGAATACGCTTTCGACCAAGACAGAATTTTAGCTTGAACCTGACAGGCTTGGGAGGGTCACTGAGCATGGGACAAGCAGAACCAGGAAAGATAAAGATCTTATAAGCCAAAGTTAAGGTTTACAGGCCCTGAGAGGATAATATGTGTATAGATAGCCCTAGCAAAATCTACTTCAGTCGAGGAGAACAGAAAGCAAAGCGAGTGATCTGTGTTGCACAGAAATATACAGAGAAACATAGATGGCTCGCATATAGTCGAGTAGCACAGATGATGATAAGGAAAACGAAGAAGAAAATGAGAATAACTCTTGTTCACAGAGATATGTTGAGGAGACAGCAATGGACGATATTCCTGGACCCAACTGTCAGAATTCGCTTCTTATGCACCTGACCTTCTAATCTGTAATTTGAAAACAAGTTTACCGGAGTTAAACTGGTTTGACGAAGGTAAACCCCAGTAAACTCTGGCCAGGTATATATATATATTGCCCTCTCCCCAATAATGTCAGGCTACCCGTTTTTTGTGAGCCTACCTGTCCAGAAACAAACAAACGAACACAGTCAAAAAAACGTTCTGATGTGACGTCATATTCGTTAGTTATGGAGAGTAACGTTTGGTTGGTGCGACAGGCTAGTGTTCATCACCTTGCCTCCTGAGGCATGTGTGTGTGTGTGTGTATGTGTGTGTGTGTGTGTGTGTGAGTGTATGTGTGTGAGTGTATGTGTGTGAGTGTATGTGTGTGAGTGTATGTGTGTGAGTGTATGTGTGTGAGTGTATGTGTGTGAGTGTATGTGTGTGTATGTGTGTGAGTGTATGTGTGAGTGTGTATGTGTGAGTGTATGTGTGTGTACGTGTGTGTGTGTGTGTGTGTACTTATTAGCACTATACGGAGAGGGATTTCTGCACTCGTGGGTGCGGGCTAACATCTCTTGAACTTTCTCTGCTAAACATTTGTATGTTCTCCACACTCATAATACCCTCAGTTCATCTCTATCACTGCCACTCTTGCTTGTTTATCACTGCACGTATACATCTGTTCACTGCTGCTGTTGTTGTTGCTTTTGTCACTGCTGATATGGCATTATCGCTGCTGGTTTTCTTCGTTCATCACTGCTGCTTTATCACTGTTGTTGTTCACTGTTTGTCACTGTTGCCTGATCTTTAGCTGTTTTAGTTAGTTCGTCACAGCTGCTTATCTTTATCACTGCTGCTCTCGGTTGTTTATTACTGTTGCTTTATCTGTATTACTGCCACTGTTGACTGTTTATCACTGCTGCCTTATTTCTATCACTGCTATTGTTGATCGTGTATCACTGTTCCATTATCTTTATCACTGTTCTTGTTAACTGCCTATTACTGCTGCTTTATCTTTATCACTGCCATTGTTGTGTGTTTATCACTGCAGGGACATGTCTATTACTCTCGTTGTTTGTTTGTCACTAATGCTATATCTTCATCTTTGTTGACGTATAGGAGGGAGATATGGTTAGGGGAGGGATGTTGAGGTGTGGGAGGGAGTTATGGTTAGGTTAGGTTAGGTTAGGTTAGGTGTGGGAAGGGACTATGAACAGGGGAGGGGTGTTTAGGTATGGGAGGGAGCTATGGTTAGGTTAGATTAAGTTAGGTTAGGTTAGGTTAGGTGTGGGAGGGGACTATGATTAGGGGAGGGGTGTTTAGGTATGGCACGGAACTATGGTTAGGTTAGAGTAAGTTAGGTTAGGTGTGGGAAGGGGCTATGATTTGGAGAGGGGGGTTGGGGTATGGGAAGGGAGCTATGATTAGGGAAGGGTTGAGGCGAGGGAAGGGGGCTGATGGCCTCAGGGTGGGGGTGTGTTGAGGTAAAAGAGGCAGTGTTGAGGTCTGACAAGGGGAGAATATTAAAGCAAGGGAAGGACTGCACTGTATGGCAGTAAACGGAGGTGACCACTACATACAGAGACAAGATAGTACAGCAGAAGGCTCCTCCCCAGAGATGGAGACGGGATAGTAAAGTAGAAGGCTTCTCTTTACCCAGGAACATAGACAAGGACGGGATTGTATAGCAGAAGGCTCCTCCCCATCCACCGATCCCTTCGGCACATCAGCTGGCGGGAAATAGCTCAGAGGGAGCGACGTGTGGTATCGAGAGAATATACGGACAAGGAAATTCTATAGGGAAGCAAGAATGGAAAAGCAAAGACATATTCTGAAATAATCTTATCTACCGGACACTCTGGTAATGATGTATCATAGCCTAAAATATGAAAGAGATACGTCTAATATGACATTCTTCAATAGTTTATTCAGTGATAAGGCATATCATTACAATATGTGTCAAGCAATAATATATATATCTTTTGATACCATTTGCCCTGACGGCATCCAGTGGTAACTCAGTGTTCCGTAACTCCAGTGCTGAAAACAAAAGAATGTTTCCACGTTTGTATGCCATTTCTTTCCCCCTTTATTTCCTATCGTTATCTTTGGTCAAAGTATCTCTGTCTAACGTGGAGAAAACATCATGTGTTTTATTGTCGATTTTCTTTTTAAATCTTTTGAAAACATCTACTGTGTCTCTTTATATCCTCTGCTTTTTCTTTTTTTTCTCTTTAGAGACAATGGTTTTAGATCTCTGTGTCTCTTAATTGTTTTCTTCATATCTGAGTTACAGGAGTAGTTTTGTTGCTGTTCTTTGTATTCGTTCATTTCTTTCTCCTTCGTCACCAAAACTGGACGTAGTCTTGCTAGGATGTTGTGAAAATTAAGTATGGCGACTTTCGTTTTATAGTTTATATGACTAATAATGAGTCTTCACATTCTACTCGCCATACCATGTGCTTTTCACTCCAAAGGAGTCCACATTTCCCAGCTACTGGAAGCAGCGTAGCTTTAAGAAAATGTTCTGGGGTACTTTATAAGTAGATAAAGTAATACTCAACCAGTTTATTGCTTTAGGTATTTCATATTAATGATAGATATCACTACACCACCCACCCCTGACATACCAGCCCACCACACCACCCACCCCTGACATCCCGGCCCACCACACCACCCACCCCTGACATCCTGGCTCACCACACCACCCACCCCTGACATCCCGGCTCACCACACAACCCACCCCTGACATCCCGGCTCACCACACCACCCACCCCTGACATCCCAACCCACCACACCACCCACCCCTGACATCCCGGCTCACCACACAACCCACCCCTGACATCCCGGCTCACCACACCACCCACCCCTGACATCCCGGCTCACCACACCACCCACCCCTGACATCCCGGCTCACCACACCACCCACCCCTGACATCCCAACCCACCACACCACCCACCCCTGACATCCCGGCTCACCACACCACCCACCCCTGACATCCCGGCTCACCACACCACCCACCCCTGACATCCCGGCTCACCACACCACCCACCCCTGACATCCCGGCTCACCACACCACCCACCCCTGACATCCCAACCCACCACACCACCCACCCCTGACATCCCGGCTCACCACACCACCCACCCCTGACATCCCGGCTCACCACACCACCCACCCCTGACATCCCGGCTCACCACACCACCCACCCCTGACATCCCGGCTCACCACACCACCCACCCCTGACATCCCGGCTCACCACACCACCCACCCCTAGCATCCCGGCTCACCACACCACCCACCCCTGACATCCCGGCTCACCACACCACCCACCCCTGACATCCCGGCTCACCACACCACCCACCCCAAGCATCCCGGATCATCTCAGCAGCCATTTATCCAGCTCACGCACTCTTCCCTCCCCCAAGAGAGAGATGCAGCAGCGGCAACGTTAATGTAATCTTGCCTCAGCCCCAGAGAGTGGTCGAGTATCCCAATAATGTGGGAGCAAATAAGGACGTCCCCGCGTGGACAACAATGCGCACACTCACCCACAACGACCGGAGTCTTTGCATTATTCACTTAATCATGTTGATTTCAACCTCTGCCAGAGCTCCGCTCACCTTCTCTCTCTCTCTCTCTCTCTCTCTCTCTCTCTCTCTCTCTCTCTCTCTCTCTCTCTCTCTCTCTCTCTCTCTCTCTCACCAACGTAGAGGCGACGAGGAAGCTCTTCGTACCATTTCCTCGGTGGGATGGTTCGCTACCGTCATCCTAGCGCACAATGAGACAGCGAGGAATGTGACGAAATGTGAGGATCTGGACGCACGACACGGCGGCTGGAGACAATGATGGTAATAAACTCCTCATATGGAACCCAGGTTGTAATACAGGTCAGGTGGGCGAGGGTGGCTAGGTGGGCGAGGGTGGATGTATATACACACTGCTGCTAGCCTCGTGTTCCTCGCTGGTCAGGTTGCTGAGGGCGGATGTGTATACGACTGCTGGCCTCACCACCAACTCCCCCTCCTTTAGTCATGTACTCAGGGAGTACCATGAAGAGGACCTGGTCAGTCAGGGAGAACCTCTCCTCAGTCATGTACTCAAGGAGTACCATCAGGAGGACCTCTCCTCAGTCATGTACTCAGGGAGTACCATGAAGAGGACCTGGTCAGTCAGGGAGGATCTCCCCTCAGTCGTGTACTCAGGGAGTACCATAAGGAGGACCTGGTCAGTCAGGGAGGACCTCTCCTCAGTCATGTACTCAGAGAGTACCATCAGGAGGACCTGGTCAGTCAGGGAGGATCTCTCCTCAGTCATATACTTAGGGAGTACCATCAGGACGACCTGGTCAGTCAGAGGACCTCTCCTCAGTCATATACTCAGGCAGGACCTGGTCAATCATGGTGGGCCTCTTCTTGGCCATGTGGTTGGTCATGTGGGCGAGGGTGGATGTATATACTGCTGATGACCTCGTCTATGCAGCTATCTTCGTGTCCCTCGCCGGTATGTATTGGTGGATACATACACTGCTGCTGGCTTCATATTCCTCACTGGTCAGTTGGGCTACGGAGTTCTACTGCTTGCCTCGTGTCCCTCGCTAGTCAAGTGGGGCCAGGATAGACATAAACACTGCTTCTAGCCTCGTGTTCCTCGCTAGTCAAGTGGGACGAGGATAGACATAAACACTGCTTCTAGCCTCGTGTCCCTCGCTAGTCAAGTGGGACGAGGATAGACATAAACACTGCTTCTAGCCTCGTGTCCCTCGCTAGTCAAGTAGGACGAGGATAGACATAAACACTGCTTCTAGCCTCGTGTCCCTCACTAGTCAAGTGGGACGAGGATAGACATAAACACTGCTACTAGCCTCGTGTCCCTTGCCAATCAAGTGGGGCCAGGATAGACACAAACACTGCTACTAGCCTCGTGTTCCTCGCTAGTCAAGTGGGACGAGGATAGACATAAACACTGCTTCTAGCCTCGTGTTCCTCGCTAGTCAAGTGGGACGAGGATAGACATAAACACTGCTTCTAGCCTCGTGTCCCTCGCTATTCAAGTGGGACGAGGATAGACATAAACACTGCTTCTAGCCTCGTGTCCCTCGCTAGTCAAGTAGGACGAGGATAGACATAAACACTGCTTCTAGCCTCGTGTCCCTCACTAGTCAAGTGGGACGAGGATAGACATAAACACTGCTACTAGCCTCGTGTCCCTTGCCAATCAAGTGGGGCCAGGATAGACACAAACACTGCTACTAGCCTCGTGTTCCTCGCTAGTCAAGTGGGACGAGGATAGACATAAACACTGCTTCTAGCCTCGTGTCCCTCGCTGGTCAAGTGGGCGAGGGAGTAATAGACACTGCTGCTGGCCTCGTGTCTGTCGTGGTGTCTTGGACAGCGAGGAAATTATGATGGATGCTGCTCGAGATAGCAGTGTGGCTTCCTTTATAATGGCCGAGAGAAAACCATCTGTGTATATATTCTGGTACTAAGATTACACGTCTCCTATAACATTCGTTATCTTGGCAGCGTGTGCGGGGGATAACCAGCTCTGGCATGAGAATGAAGGTAATGATCACAAGGATATCCTCAGTGGCAGAGTGGATTGCCTCCTGAGGGCCAGTAACAGGTTAGGAAGACCGCTTGTTCAAGGCTTTCATTCAATTCTTCTCTTAATAGCCAAGAGTCAAAAGTAAAAGTAATACGTCAAAATAGACAATACGTAAAGATTCATAATATGGAAAAATATGTAATAAGTATAAGACGTAATACGTAAAGATACATAATACATGAAGGTATGTAATACATAAGTAAAGTTTAACTGCAGATGAGAACAGATAAGAAAGGAAATGGTTAGCTCTTAAGATGTTAAGAGGTCCTACTTGACTGACCAGGTCCTCCTGTATGTCCTCCCTGAGCACACGATTGATGAGACGTCCTCCTTGACTGACTAGGTCCTCCTTGAGTACAAGACTGAGGAGAAGTCCTCCTTGAGTACACGACTGGGGAGAGATCCTCCTTGACTGACTAGGTCCTCCTTGAGTACACGACTGGGGAGAGGTCCTCCTTGACTGACTAGGTCCTCCTTGAGTACAAGGCTGAGGAGAGGTCCTCCTTGACTGACTAGGTCTTCCTTGAATACAAGACTGAGGAGGGGTCCTCCTTGACTGACCAGGTCCTCCTTGAGTACACGACTGGGGAGAGGTCCTCCCTGACTGACCAGGTCCTCCCTGAATACACGATTGATGAGAGGTCTTCCCTGACTGACCAGCTTCCCTCTGAGTACACGAATAATGAGAGGTCCTCCTTGACTGACCAGGTCCCCCTTGAGCACACGACTTATGAGAGGTACTCCTTGACTAACCAGGTCTTCCCTGAGTACACGAGAGATGAGAAGTCATCCTTGACTGACTAGGTACTCTTTGAGTACACGACTAAGGAGAGGTTCTTCCTGGCTGTCCAGGTCCTCCTTGAGTACACGACTGAGGAGAGGTCCTTCCTGGCTGTCCAGGTTCTCCCTGAGTTCACGACTGAGGAGAGGTCCTTCCTGGCTGTCCAGGTTCTCCCTGAGTACACGACTGAGGAGAGGTCCTCCCTGAGTACAGGACGGAGGAGGGTGTGGGACGTCTCATAAGGGAGCAGCTCTGGAAGGTGGGGATCATGCGAGCACAGCTGCGTGTTCAGGGAAGCTCTTGGGATTCCACCACGCGAGCCGCTCTAGAAGTGCTGTCTGCCCAGTGAGAAGTCATGATCCAAGAACAACAGTGGCGAAGGCATTTGTTCCTATACAGACAGACAGATTGACAGATAGGAAGAGAATTTGGTTTATTTCATGGTAGAGATCGCAAGGTCTATAGGCCACATGTTTACAATAATCAGTAAAAGAAAATCAAAAGGGTAGTTTGCGGTAACAAAGAACAAGATGGTTTGTGAAAAACAAAGAAGAATCAGTATGATTTACACTAAAGGATTTGTCCAACAGTTTCTTCTTCGTTGTCTCAATGTCGCAGACCACTAGAGTTCATGGGTCCAATCACATATGGGATATACGACCTATTTAGACGTGCTCCACATATGAACGGTTGGAGTAGGTTACTGCCACCTGTTGGGTGGTCTTGTGCTCACCTCACTGCATCGAGGAGGAGGAAGGTCTCTGGTGTACCTGTCGACATCAAGTAATCCCTTCGCGAACTTCAAAGGTCAGCTCATCCCTCCTTTGCGACAATGTCTGTAAGGACGACTCTGTGTGGGGTTTCTTGATAACTTTTGTCATAAGATCTTCATATCTGTCCTAAGCACCCTCTCGATCGACTGAGACTAGGGAGCAGAGAGTCCAGCATGAAGCAGTGGGCAGTAATACACCAAAGCAGGTCGTATGTGAGTTACATATGTTTTGACGAGTTGATCGGATGAACCATTGCATTTCTTCATCACGTGTAGCTTGTAGAGACGTTGGAATGTTCGTGATGTGATATGATTTGTGTGGTCATCCCAGGTCAGACTTCATGGCAACACCTTACAGTTGGTGTCCCATGTGTTTACATTTGGTAAAACTAGGGATTTTTTTGTTTTTGTCCCGTGTGTTACTTGGCACCTGGGCTTATGTTAAGTGACACGTTGCTTGCTGACACCCATGTGCGCAGCTGCTGAGGTGTGTCCTGCAAGGTGCATTCGCCAGAAAGACGATCGACTGAGCATGTGTCACCGATGATGAGGTCATCTACGTACTACAGGATATTTCCTGTGGGTTGTGCAGCTCCAGTAATCACTGCCAAGAAGGCGATAGGACCACAAAGAGTTCTCTGAGGCGCCCCACAGGAGGCATAGCTTATACTACGCATGCGTCCAGAGGGGGACGTACTCACTGGGAGTAGGTTTAAATGAATCCAACAAACTATAAAGCTAGGAAGGCCCTTTATCCTCGCTCTATGAGGCGACGAACAATGATGGTGTGAACACCAGAGTCGAAGCTTTTGCTAGATTCATACATAATGAACGAGAGGATCAAGATGAGACAGTGTTTCGCGAACGAGCCGCGCAAGATAGTGGGTCATGGAGGAGTTTCTTATGCTCCCATATTGTCTAAGGTCAATATGAGTCTTGATGTCAGACATTATCCATACGACGACAAAGCTTTCTAAAACTTTAGACAACATTGGAGTCAGAGTTCCTGGTCTGAAATGATCAGCTGAGGAAACTTTCTGCGTTTAGGAATTGGTGTGATCGTTGTGTGGCGCCAGACGTACCTTTTTTGTGTGGTTATTGGGAACGCTAACCGCTCGTCTATGACCGAATAGTCAATTATCTGTTAAGGGCGATCAAAGCCGAGCCGTTACCGTTTCCAGCGACTACGCAAAATGTCCGGTTTCGAATCCTGACTCTTCGAAGGCATTATGTGATTATACTGTACATATATATATATATATATATATATATATATATATATATGTTTTTTACATTTTTCATATGTATATATATGTATGTGTGTGTGTGTGTGTGTATGTGCGTATGTATGTGTATGTGTGTGTGTGTGTATATGTATATATATATGTATATTATCCCTGGGGATAGGGGTGAAAGAATACTTCCCACGTATTCCTCGCGTGTCGTAGAAAGCGACTAGAGGGGACGGGAGCGGGGGGCCGGAAATCCTCCCCTCCTTGTATTAACTTTCTAAAATGGGAAACAGAAGAAGGAGTCACGCGGGGAGTGATCATCCTCCTCGAAGGCTCAGAGTGGGATGCCTAAATGTGTGTGGATGTAACCAAGATGTGAAAAAAAGGAGAAATAGGTAGTATGTTTGAGGAAAGGAACCTGGATGTTTTGGCTCTGAGTGAAACGAAGCTCAAGGGTAAAGGGGAAGAGTGGTTTGGAAATGTCTGGGGAGTGAAGTCAGGGGTTAGTGAGAGGACAAGAGCAAGGGAAGGAGTAGCAATACTCCTGAAACAGGAGTTGTGGGAGTATGTGATAGAATGCAAGAAAGTAAATTCTCGATTAATATGGGTAAAACTGAAAGTCGATGGAGAGAGGTGGGTGATTATTGGTGCATATGCACCTGGGCATGAGAAGAAAGATCATGAGAGGCAAGTGTTTTGGGAGCAGCTAAATGAGTGTGTTAGCGGTTTTGATGCACGAGACCGGGTTATAGTGATGGGTGATTTGAATGCAAAGGTGAGTAATGTGGCAGTTGAGGGAATAATTGGTATGCATGGGGTGTTCAGTGTTGTAAATGGAAATGGTGAAGAGCTTGTAGATTTATGTGCTGAAAAAGGACTGATGATTGGGAATACCTGGTTTAAAAAGCGAGATATACATAAGTATACTTATGTAAGTAGGAGAGATGGCCAGAGAGCGTTATTGGATTACGTGTTAATTGACATGCGCGCGAAAGAGAGACTTTTGGATGTTAATGTGCTGAGAGGTGCAACTGGAGGGATGTCTGATCATTATCTAGTGGAGGCTAAGGTGAAGATTAGTATGGGTTTTCAGAAAAGAGGAGTGAATGTTGGGGTGAAGAAGGTGGTGAGAGTAAGTGAGCTTGGGAAGGAGACCTGTGTGGGGAAGTACCAGGAGAGACTGTGTACAGAATGGAAAAAGGTGAGAACAATGGAAGTAAGGGGAGTGGGGGAGGAATGGGATGTATTTAGGGAATCAGTGATGGATTGCGCAAAAGATGCTTGTGGCATGAGAAGAGTGGGAGGTGGGCTGTTTAGAAAGGGTAGTGAGTGGTGGGATGTAGAAGTAAGAGTATTAGTGAAAGAGAAGAGAGAGGCATTTGGACGATTTTTGCAGGGAAAAAATGCAATTGAGTGGGAGAAGTATAAAAGAAAGAGACAGGAGGTCAAGAGAAAGGTGCAAGAGGTGAAAAAAAGGGCAAATGAGAGTTGGGGTGAGAGACTATCAGTAAATTTTAGGGAGAATAAAAAGATGTTCTGGAAGGAGGTAAATAGGGTGCGTAAGACAAGGGAGCAAATGGGAACTTCAGTGAAGGGCGCAAATGGGGAGGTGATAACAAGTAGCGGTGATGTGAGAAGGAGATGGAATGAGTATTTTGAAGGTTTGTTGAATGTGTCTGATGACAGAGTGGCAGATATAGGGTGTTTTGGTCGAGGTGGTGTGCAAAGTGAGAGGGTTAGGGAAAATGATTTGGTAAACAGAGAAGAGGTAGTAAAAGCTTTGCGGAAGATGAAAGCCGGCAAGGCAGCAGGTTTGGATGGTATTGCAGTGGAATTTATTAAAAAAGGGGGTGACTGTATTGTTGACTGGTTGGTAAGGTTATTTAATGTATGTATGACTCATGGTGAGGTGCCTGAGGAGTGGCGGAATGCGTGCATAGTGCCATTGTACAAAGGCAAAGGGGATAAGAGTGAGTGCTCAAATTACAGAGGTATAAGTTTGTTGAGTATTCCTGGTAAATTATATGGGAGGGTATTGATTGAGAGGGTGAAGGCATGTACAGAGCATCAGATTGGGGAAGAGCAGTGCGGTTTCAGAAGTGGTAGAGGATGTGTGGATCAGGTGTTTGCTTTGAAGAATGTATGTGAGAAATACTTAGAAAAGCAAATGGATTTGTATGTAGCATTTATGGATCTGGAGAAGGCATATGATAGAGTTGATAGAGATGCTCTGTGGAAGGTATTAAGAATATATGGTGTGGGAGGCAAGTTGTTAGAAGCAGTGAAAAGTTTTTATCGAGGATGTAAGGCATGTGTACGTGTAGGAAGAGAGGAAAGTGATTGGTTCTCAGTGAATGTAGGTTTGCGGCAGGGGTGTGTGATGTCTCCATGGTTGTTTAATTTGTTTATGGATGGGGTTGTAAGGGAGGTAAATGCAAGAGTCCTGGAAAGAGGGGCAAGTATGAAGTCTGTTGGGGATGAGAGAGCTTGGGAAGTGAGTCAGTTGTTGTTCGCTGATGATACAGCGCTGGTGGCTGATTCATGTGAGAAACTGCAGAAGCTGGTGACTGAGTTTGGTAAAGTGTGTGGAAGAAGAAAGTTGAGAGTAAATGTGAATAAGAGCAAGGTTATTAGGTACAGTAGGGGTGAGGGTCAAGTCAATTGGGAGGTGAGTTTGAATGGAGAAAAACTGGAGGAAGTGAAGTGTTTTAGATATCTGGGAGTGGATCTGTCAGCGGATGGAACCATGGAAGCGGAAGTGGATCATAGGGTGGGGGAGGGGGCGAAAATTTTGGGAGCCTTGAAAAATGTGTGGAAGTCGAGAACATTATCTCGGAAAGCGAAAATGGGTATGTTTGAGGGAATAGTGGTTCCAACAATGTTGTATGGTTGCGAGGCGTGGGCTATGGATAGAGATGTGCGCAGGAGGATGGATGTGCTGGAAATGAGATGTTTGAGGACAATGTGTGGTGTGAGGTGGTTTGATCGAGTAAGTAACGTAAGGGTAAGAGAGATGTGTGGAAATAAAAAGAGCGTGGTTGAGAGAGCAGAAGAGGGTGTTTTGAAATGGTTTGGGCACATGGAGAGAATGAGTGAGGAGAGATTGACCAAGAGGATATATGTGTCGGAGGTGGAGGGAACGAGGAGAAGAGGGAGACCAAATTGGAGGTGGAAAGATGGAGTGAAAAAGATTTTGTGTGATCGGGGCCTGAACATGCAGGAGGGTGAAAGGAGGGCAAGGAATAGAGTGAATTGGAGTCATGTGGTATACAGGGGTTGACGTGCTGTCAGTGGATTGAATCAGGGCATGTGAAGCGTCTGGGGTAAACCATGGAAAGCTGTGTAGGTATGTATATTTGCGTGTGTGGACGTGTGTATGTACATGTGTATGGGGGGGGGGGGGTTGGGCCATTTTCTTTCGTCTGTTTCCTTGCGCTACCTCGCAAACGCGGGAGACAGCGACAAAGTATAAAAAAAAAAAAAAAAAAAAAAAAAAAAAATATATATATATATATATATATATATATATATATATATATATATATATATATTCATTCATTTATTTTGCTTTGTCGCTGTCTCCCGCGTTAGCGAGGTAGCGCAAGGAAACAGACGAAAGAATGGCCCAACCCACCCACATACACATGTATATACATACACGTCCACACACGCAAATATACATACCTATACATCTCAATGTACACATATATATATACACACACAGACATATACATATATACACATATACATAACTCATACTGTCTGCCTTTATTTATTTCCATCGCCACCTAGCCACACATGGAATAACAACCCCCTCCCACCTAATGTGTGCGAGGTAGTGCTAGGAAAAGACAACAAAGGCCCCATTCGTTCACACTCAGTCTCTAGCTGTCATGTAATAATGCACCGAAGCCACAGCTCCCTTTCCACATCCAGGCCACACCGAACTTTCCATGGTTTACCCCAGACGCTTCACATGCCCTGATTCAATCCATTGACAGCACTTCGACCCCGGTATACAAGATCGTTCCAATTCACTCTATTCCTTGCACGCCTTTCACCCTCCTGCATGTTCAGGCCCCGATCACTCAAAATCTTTTTCACTCCATCTTTCCACTTCTCCTCTTTCCCTCCACCTCTGACAGATATATCCTCTTGGTCAACCTTTCCTCACTCATTCTCTCCACGTGTCAAAACACCCTCTTCTGCTCTCTCAACCACACTCTTTTTATTTCCACACATCTCTCTTACCCTTACATTACTTACTCGATCAAACCACCTCACACCACATATTGTCCTCAAACATCTCATTTCCAGCACATCCACCCTCCTGCGCACAACTCTATCCACAGCCCACGCCTCGCAGCCATACAACATTGTTGGAACCACTGTTCCTTCAAACATACACATTTTTGCTTTCCGAGATAATGTTCTCGACTTCCAAAAGTTCATCAAGTCTCCCAGAATTTTCGCCCCCTCCCCGACCCTATGATTCACTTCCGCTTCCATATTTCCATCCGCTGCCAGATCCACTCCCAGATATCTAAAACACTTTACTTCCTCCAGTTTTTCCATTCAAGAGGTGAAAAAGAGGACAAATGAGAGTTGGGGTGAGAGAGTATCATTAAATTTTAGGGAAAATAAAAAGATGTTTTGGAAGGAGGTAAATAAAGTGCCTAAGACAAGGGAGCAAATGGGAACTTCAGTGAAGGGGGCTAATGGGGAGGTGATAAGTAGTGGTGATGTGAGAAGGAGATGGAGTGAGTATTTTGAAGGTTTGTTGAATGTGTTTGATGATGGAGTGGCAGATATAGGGTGTTTTGGCCGAGGTGTTGTGGAAAGTGAGAGGGTTAGGGAAAGTGATTTAGTAAACAGAGAAGAGGTACTAAAAGCTTTGCGGAAGATGAAAGCAGGCAAGGCAGGGGGTTTGGATGGTATTGCAGTGGAATTTATTAAATAAGGAGGTGACTATTGTTAAGTGGTTGGTAAGGTTATTTAATGTATGTATGATTCATGGTGAGGTGCCTGAGGATTGACGGAATGCTTGCATAGTGTCATTGTACAAAGGCAAAGGGGATAAGAGTAGTGCTCAAATTGCAGAGGTATAAGCTTGTTGAGTATTCCTGGTAAATTATATGGGAGAGTGTTGATTGAGAGGGTGAAGGCATGTACAGAGCATCAGATTGGGGAAGAGCAGTATGGTTTCAGAAGTGGTAGAGGATGTGTGGATCAGGTGTTTGCTTTGAAGAATGTATGAGAGAAATACTTAGAAAAGCAAATGAATTTGTATGTAGGATTTATGGATCTGAAGAAGGCATATGATAGAATTGATAGAGATGCTCTGTGGAAGGTATTAAGAATATATGGTGTGGGAGGCAAGTTGTTAGAAGCAGTGAAAAGTTTTTATCGAGGATGTAAGGCATGTGTACGTGTAGGAAGAGAGGAAAGTGATTGGTTCTCAGTGAATGTAGGTTTGCGGCAGGGGTGTGTGATGTCTCCATGGTTGTTTAATTTGTTTATGGATGGGGTTGTTAGGGAGGTGAATGCAAGGGCTTTGGAAAGAGTGGCAAGTATGCAGTTTGTTGTGGATGAGAGAGCTTGGGAAGTGAGTCAGTTGTTGTTCGCTGATGATACAGCGCTGGTGGCTGATTCATGTGAGAAACTGCAGAAGCTGGTGACTGAGTTTGATAAAGTGTGTGAAAGAAGAAAGTTAAGAGTAAATGTGAATAAGAGCAAGGTTATTAGGTACAGTAGTGTTGAGGGTCAAGTCAATTGGGAGGTAAGTTTGAATGGAGAAATATATATATATATATATATATATATATATATATATATATATATATATATATATATATATATATTTTTTATTTTTATACTTTGTCGCTGTCTCCCGCGTTTGCGAGGTAGCGCAAGGAAACAGACGAAAGAAATGGCCCAACCCACCCCCCATACACATGTATATACATACGTCCACACACGCAAATATACATACCTACACAGCTTTCCATGGTTTAGCCCAGACGCTTCACATGCCTTGATTCAATCCACTGACAGCACGTCAGCCCCGGTATACCACATCGCTCCAATTCACTCTATTCCTTGCCCGCCTTTCACCCTCCTGCATGTTCAGGCCCCGATCACACAAAATCTTTTTCACTCCATCTTTCCACCTCCAATTTGGTCTCCCTCTTCTGCTTGTTCCCTCCACCTCCGACGCATATATCCTCTTGGTCAATCTTTCCTCACTCATCCTCTCCATGTGCCCAAACCACTTCAAAACACCCTCTTCTGCTCTCTCAACCACGCTCTTTTTATTTCCACACATCTCTCTTACCCTTACGTTACTCACTCGATCAAACCACCTCACACCACACATTGTCCTCAAACATCTCATTTCCAGCACATCCATCCTCCTGCGCACAACTCTATCCATAGCCCACGCCTCGCAACCATACAACATTGTTGGAACCACTATTCCTTCAAACATACCCATTTTCGCTTTCCGAGATAATGTTCTCGACTTCCACACATTCCTCAAGGCCCCTAGAATTTTCGCCCCCTCCCCCACCCTATGATCCACTTCCGCTTCCATGGTTACATCCGCTGCCAGATCCACTCCCAGATATCTAAAACACTTCACTTCCTCCAGTTTTTCTCCATTCAAACTCACCTCCCAATTGACTTGACCCTCAACCCTACTGTACCTAATAACCTTGCTCTTATTCACATTTACTCTTAACTTTCTTCTTCCACACACTTTACCAAACTCAGTCACTAGCTTCTGCAGTTTCACACATGAATCAGCCACCAGCGCTGTCATCAGCGAACAACAACTGACTCACTTCCCAAGCTCTCTCATCCCCAACAGACTTCATACTTGCCCCTCTTTCCAAAACTCTTGCATTTACCTCCCTAACAACCCCATACATAAACAAATTAAACAATCATGGAGACATCACACACCCCTGCCGCAAACCTACATTCACTGAGAACCAATCACTTTCCTCTCTTCCTACACGTACACATGCCTTACATCCTCGATAAAAACTTTTCACTATATATATATATATATATATATATATATATATATATATATATATATATATATATATATATATATATATATATATATATAAAAGAAAGAGGCAGGAGGTCAAGACGAAGGTGCAAAAGGTGAAAAAGAGGGCAAATGAGAGTTGGGGTGAGAGAGTATCATAAAATTTTAGGGAGAATAAAAAGATGTTTTGGAAGGAAGTGAATGGGGGCAGACAGTGTGAATTGTGTGCATGGGTATATATGTATGTGTCTGTGTATGCATATATATGTGTACATTGAGATGTATAGGTATGTATATTTGAGTGTGTGGACGTGTGTGTGTATACATTGTGTATGGGCCATTTCTTTCGTCTGTTTCCTTGCGCTACCTCGCAAAAGCGGGAGACAGCGACAAAGCAAAATAAATAAATAAGTATAAATGTATATACATGTGTATGGGGGTGGGTTGGGCCATTTCTTTCGTCTGTTTCCTTGCGCTACCTCGCAAACGCGGGAGACAGCGACGAAGCAAAATAAATAATATATAAATGAAATATATATATATATATATATATATATATATATATATATATATATATATATATATATATATATATATATATATATATATATATGAAACACGAGTGGTGGGAATATGTGATAGAGTGTAAGAAAGTAAACCCTGGACTGATATAGGTAAAACAGAAAGTGGATGGAGAGATGGGTGATCATTGGTGCATATGCACCTGGGCATGAGAAGAAAGATCATGAGAGGCAAGTGTTTTGGGAGCAGCTGAGTGAGTGTGTTAGTAGCTTTGATGCACGAGACCGGGTTATAGTGTTGGGTGATTTGAATGCAAAGGTGAGTAATGTGGCAGTTGAGGGAATAATTCGTGTACATGGGGTGTTCAGTGTTGTAAATGGAAATGGTGAAGAGCTTGTAGATTTATGTGCTGAAAAAGGACTGGTGATTGGGAATACCTGGTTTAAAAAGAGAGATATACATAAGTATACGTATGTAAGTCGGAGAGATGGCCAAAGAGCGTTATTGGATTACGTGTTAATTGATAGGCGCGCGAAAGAGACTTTTGGATGTTAATGTGCTGAGAGGTGCAACTGGAGGGATGTCTGATCATTATCTTGTTGAGGCGAAGGTGAAGATTTGTAGAGGTTTCAGAAAAGAAGAGATAATGTTGGGGTGAAAAGAGTGGTAAGAGTGAGTGAGTTTGGGAAGGAGACTTGTGTGAGGAAGTACCAGGAGAGCGTGAGTGCAGAATGGAAAAAGGTGAGAACAAAGGAGGTAAGTGGAGTTGGGGAGGAATGGGATGTATTTAGGGAAGCAGTGATGGCTTGTGCAAAAGATGCTTGTGGCATGAGAAGTGTGGGAGATGGGTAGATTAGACATGGTAATGAGTGGTGGGATGAAGAAGTAAGATTGTTAGTGAAAGAGAAGAGTGAGGCATTTGGACGATTTTTGCAGAGGAAATAATGCAAATGACTGGGAGATGTATAAAAGAAAGAGGCAGGAGGTCAAGAAGAAGGTGCAAAAGGTGAAAAAGAGGGCAAATGAGAGTTGGGGTGAGAGAGTATCATTAAATTTTAGTGAGAATAAAAAGATGCTTTGGAAGGAAGTAAATAAAGTGAGTAAGACAAGGGAATCAACGGGAACTTCAGTGAATGGGGCTAATGGGGAGGTGATAACAAGTAGTGGTGATGTGAGGAGATGGAGTGAGTATTTTGAAGGTTTGTTGAATGTCTCTGATGATAGAGTGGCAGATATAGGGTGTTTTGGTCGAGGGGGTGTGCAAAGTGAGAGGGTTAGGGAGAATGATTTGGTAAACAGAGAAGAGGTAGTACAAGCTTTGCGGAAGATGAAAGCCGGCAAGTCAGCGGGTTTGGATGGTATTGCAGTGGAATAAATCAAAAAAGGGGGTGACTGTATTGTTGAGTGCCTGGTAAAATTATCTCATGTATGTATGACTCATGGTGAGGTGCCCGAGGATTGGCGGAATACTTGCATGGTGCCATTGTACAAAGGCAAAGGGGATGAAAGTGAGTGCTCATATTACAGAGGTATGAGTCTGTTGAGTATTCCTTGGAAATTAAATGGGATGGTATTGATTGAGAGGGTGAAGGCATGTACAGAGCATCAGATTGGGTAAGAGCTGTGTGGTTCAAAAGTGGTAGAGGATGTGTGGATCACGTGTTTGCTTTAAAAATGTATGTGAGAAATACTTAGAAAAGCAAATGGATTTGTATGTAGCATTTATGGATCTGGAGAAGGCATATGATAGAGTTGATAGAGATGCTTTGTCTAAGGTATTAAGAATATATGGTGTGGGAGGCAAGTTGTTAGAAGCAGTGAAAAGTTTGTATCGAGGATGTAAGGCATGTGTACATGTAGGAAGAGAGGAAAGAGATTGGTTCTCAGTGAATGCAGGTTTGCGGCAGGGGTGCGTGATGTCTCCATGGTTGTTTAATTTGTTTATGGATGGGGCTGTTAGGGAGATGAATGCAAGAGTCTTGGAAAGAGTGGCAAGTAAGCAGTCTGTTGTTGATGAGATAGCTTAGGATGTGAGTCACTTGTTCACTGATGATACAGCGCTGGTGGCTGTTCGTTTGAGAAACTGCAGAAGCTGGTGACTGAGTTTGTTAAAGTGTGTGAAAGAAGAAAGTTAAGAGTAAATGTGAATAAGTGCAAGGTTATTAGGTACAGTAGCGTTGAGGGTCAAGTCAACTGGGAGGTAAGTTTGAATGGATAAAAACTGCAGGAAGTAAAGTGTTTTAGATATCTGGGAGTGGATCTGGCAGCGGATGGAACGATGGAAGCGGAAGTGAATCATAGGGTGGGGGAGGGGGCGAAAATCCTGGGAGCCTTGAAGAATGTGTGGAAGTCGAGAACATTATCTCGGAAAGCAAAAATGGGTACGTTTGAAGGAATAGTGGTTCCAACAATGTTGTATGGTTGCGAGGCGTGGGCTATGGATAGAGCTGTGCGCAGGAGGGTGGATGTGCTGGAAATGAGATGTTTGATCGAGTAAGTAATGTAAGGGTAAGAGAGATGTGTGGAAATAAAGAGATCGTGGTTGAGAGAGCAGAAGAGGGTGTTTTGAAATGGTTTTGGGCACATGGAGAGAATGAGTGAGGAAAGATTGACCAAGAGGATATATGTGACGGAGGTGGAGGGAACGAGGAGAAGTGGGAGACCAAATTGGAGGTGGAAAGATGGAGTGAAAAAGATTTTGTGTGATCGGGGCCTGAACATGCAGGAGGGTGAAAGGCGGGCAAGGAATAGAGTGAATTGGATCGATGTGGTATACCGGGGTCGACGTGATGTCAATGGATTGAATCAGGGCATGTGAAGCGTCTGGGGTAAACCATGGAAAGTTCTGTGGAGCCTGGATGTGGAAAGGGAGCTGTGGTTTCGTGCATTATTGGATGACAGCTAGAGAATGAGTGTGAACGAATATGGCCTTTGTTGTCTTTTCCTAGCGCTACCTCGCACACATGCGGGGAAAGGGGGATGTTATTTCATGTGTGGCGAGATGACGATGGGAATGAATAAAGGCAGACAGTGTAAATTGTGTGCATGTGTATATATGTATGTGTCTGTGTGTGTATATATATGTGTACATTGAGATGTATGGGTATGTATATTTGCGTGTGTGGACGTGTATGTATATACATGTGTATGGGGACGGGTTGGGCCATTTCTTTCGTCTGTTTCCTTGCGCTACCTCGCAAACGCGGGAGACAGCGACAAAGCAAAATAATAATAACATACATAAGTGGGCCAGCCCGAAAAAAAATTGGAACGGAGAGATGTTATTGGCATCGTCATGCAGTACGCAGGGATGACCACAAAAATGCGATCGCTAAACATTGTCATGAAACCTGCAAACTGCTGAATAAAAGATGTGTTTGGCGACAGTTATGACTCTAAACATAGGCTGGTACACATATCTTCCTTCCTTTACCGTCTCACACACTCTTCCCTGCTTCTTCTTTCCTAACACACACACACACACACATACGGTGGCGCTGACAACCTAGATATTACCCATTAGCTAAGCTTGTTTACAATACACCCAACTTCACAGTGCAGGCGTACTGTTACTCCCAATCACCGTTAAGACGCAATGTACGTGTCCTTCTTAGCCTTGCTCAGACTTCCAGCTTGAGTTTCTTTTCAACCATGTTTCCTAAGGATTACGGAGCGTCGTTATTGGACGGCTGGGCCATTCGAGGCATTAAGTAATGGTCTTGGGAATAAGTCGGATAATAGTGTTTCTGATAATCGCAGCGAACACTTACGAGTACTACACTGTAAAGTGAATTAAAGTACCACCAAATAAGTAGCTGAATCGTAGCGAGATATCCGTCGGGAAAATTACTGGCGACAATAACAGTGTCTTAGTCGAACACAATAGCACTAAAGTCCGACTGTCACGGAGAAACCGAAGGTAAAATGAACCTTATCTGTGGTGCGTCTAGAGTGTTCAAAGTCCCTCTCCGACTTGCCACTGAGTGCGTGGTATAACCAACCCACTGGACACGTTGAGTTATTACCAGTGTGGCGAGACCCTATCATTTCCCGTGTCTAATGAACATAAATTGATGGAAACCACCGGGGGTGACCCGCTTATTTAGTGCCAGAAATTGGCGAGGCTGCACATATCGGAGGAGACCTGGTTCCTCCCGGCGCAGGTCACGCACTCGGCGCCGAAGGAAGAGCAGGAGGAGGAGATGGAATAGGAGGAGGAGGAGCGATAATGCAAATATGCCGTCAAAACACCTGGTGGAAACACCCACGCTCAGTAATGCCGCCGGGGACGACGGTGTGTGTGTGTGTGTGTGTGTGTGTGTGTGTCGGGCCTCCACTACGACCCTCCTGAAGGTTACGTCCAGCACCGACAGGCCTGTACCACCCCGAGGTCGTCCCTCCGAAGCTGTCCAACCACCTCTACACCCGTGGTTATTGGCAAGATCACAATCAAATCCCTGCTGCTCCAAGCAACATTGAACACCTTTAAAGTGATTTCTAACTCCATTCAAGTGCCAGCTTATAAAATATTAAGAGAATAGAATTATAGTTTATGGCCAATAATTCTCTGAGTCAGTTGAGGATATTCTAGAATCAAAACTGGCTCATAAAACAGTGGCTGAGTTGGTTTCAATTACCTCGAGAAGACGCGGCGCCTCTCACCCTTGTGTATGACTCCCTGCAGGAGATGATCGTGATGATACTGAAGTCCTGAGCCCTGCAGGAGATGACAACGTGCGCCTTTAGGATTTTGGTCATGTCCTCCGCTGGATGGTCGCTGCGGAGTTGAGGGCCTTTCATTTTCCTTACTTTAGGATCTGGAACAAATATATGGACGCCAGCGGTGTATCGGTTAGCGTCCCCGACATTGACGGATTCAAGGGTCGCCCAAAGTCGAGAGTGCACAGGTTCGAATCCCTGTTTCGGCAGTCGGTCCACAGTCGGGGTTGGTAGATGAATTAGGTATCTGTCTCAGGCTAGGATATATATGTATATATATATGTTTACCAAATGTTTACCAAATGGCGTCCTAGCTTCGTCTCTTCGATGTACATCAACTGACTGTTATATTCCTCTCTTGTGTCTCCCCTGATGATGTGATTATTACACGAAAGTGCACTTGGGAACTTTTCGTGTTTCATTTTCCACGTGGACTCATAGGAATATCTGTGATCCTTTCCAATATATATATATATATATATATATATATATATATATATATATATATATATATATATATATATATATATATATATATTCATATATGGTTTTGGTGCATTATTACACGACAGCTAGAGACTGAATGTGAACGAATGTGGCCTTTGTTGTCTTTTCCTAGCGCTACCTCGCGCACATTTGGGGGGAAGGGGTGGCTATTTTCATGTGTGACGGGGTGGCGATGGGAATGAATAAAGGCAGACAGTATGAATTATGTGCATGTGTATATATGTATATGTCTGTGTGTGTATATATATATATGTATACGTTGAGATGTATAGGTATGTATATTTGCGTGTGTGGATATGTATGTATATACATGTGTATGTGGGTGGGTTAGGCCATTCTTTCGCCTGCTTTCTTGCGCTACCTCGCTAACGCGGGAGACAGCGACAAAGCAAAATGAATAGAATACATACATATATATATATATATATATATATATATATATATATATATATATATATATATATATATATATATATACATACAGTATATGTATCGTTAATAAGATGGCCTTAATTTGGGCTTCAGCTGCCCATGCCGTCTCAGCCAACGTAAAAAAAGGGATAATTAGTCATCCAACACGAATTCCTGACCGTCTTGACTACTCTTCCAACACACTTGGCCTTATATTTTCATGTCCGAGTCCTCCCACAATTCATGCACTATCGCAGCCACTTTAGAGTCCCCCTGACCACAATCCTTTCTCCACCACCTCCGGCTGGCCACTCCTACCCATCATCCCTCCCACACACACACACACACACACACACACACACACACACACACACATTTGCAACACCAACTCAGATACTGTAGGAAGGTGAGAATCATCCTGCGCAGCCGCTTTACTGTCTTTCCTTAGTGTGGGCACTACTTCTTTGGCCGGGATCCCTCCAGCTGTGCTGATCATATACCGGAGGTGTCCTTAGCTAGGCTTTGGAACTCCTCCCTTCTTCCCCTGATTTCCATATTTGCTTCATTTCTGCTTGGAATCATCGTAAAGCTTTTCTTAAACTCAGGCACATCTCTATGAAAAATAAGAAAGTGTTTGAGATGCCTTTGCCGACGAACGAAACTTTCTTGTCCTTAACCAAAAGCACCTCCAGCGTCTGTGATTCAAGCTTCCCTCCTTTCCTCTGACTTAACCATTCTTTAAGCAGCTTTACAGTTAATGGAGCCTCAATTTACGTGACTTTTTCTTCTTTTTGTATGATTCCGCATCTAGTCGTTTGTCCCCATACCAAACACTGCATCTATTTCCATCGCGGTTGGCCCTCAAATATACTTACTCGATCAAACCACCTCAAACCACATATTGTCCTCTTGGTCAATCTTTCCTCACTCACTCTCTCCATGTGACCAAACCATTTCAAAATACCCTCTTCTGCTCTCTCAACCACACTTTTTATTACCACACATCTCTCTTACCCTATTGTTACTTACTCGATCAAACCACCTCAAACCACATATTGTCCTCAGACATCGACCCTCCTCCGCAGAACTCTAGCCATAGCCTACGCCTGGCAACCATATAACATATAACTCCCCCCTCATGTGTGCGAGGTAGCGCTAGGAAAAATCAACAGAGACCAAATTCGTTCACACTCAGTCTAGTTGTCATGTAATAATGCACCGAAACCAACGCTCACTTTCCACATCCAGGCCCAACTGAACTTTCCATGGTTTACCGCAGACGCTTCACATGCCCTGGTTCAATCCATTGACAGCACGTCGACCATGGTATACTACATCGTTCCAATTCACTATATTCCTTGCACGCCTTTCACCCTCCTGCATGTTCAGGCCCCGATCCCTAAAAACCTTTTTTACTCCATCTTTCCACCTCCAGTTTGGTCTCCCACTTCTCGACCCTCCTCCGCAGAACTCTAGCCATAGCCTACGCCTGGCAACCATATAACATTGTTGGAACAACAATTCCTTCAAACATACCCATTTTTGCTTTCCGAGACAATGTTCTCGACTTCCACACATTCTTCAACGCTCCCAGAACTTTCGCCCCCTCCGCTACCCTATTATTCACTTCCGCTTCAATGGATCCATCCGCTGCTAAATCCACTCCCAGATATCTAAAACACTTCATTTCTTCCAATTTCTCTCCATAACAACCTACCCCAATTGACTTGTCCCCTCAACCCTACTGTACCTAATAACCTTGCTCTTATTCACATTTACTCTCAGGTTTCTTCCTTCACACACTTTACCAAACTCAGTCAACAGCTTCTGCAGTTTCTCACATGAATCAGCCACCAGCGCTGTATCATCAGCGAACAACAACTGACTCACTTTTCAAGCTCTCTCATCTACAACAGACTGCATACTTGCCCCTCTTGCATTCCCCTCCCTAACAACCACATCCATAAACAAATTAAACAACCATGGAGACATCACACACCCCTGCCGCAAACCTACATTCACTGAGAACCAATCACTTTCCTCTCTTCCTACTCGTGCACATGCTTTACATCCTTGATAAAAACTTTTCACTGCTTCTACCAACCTTGCCTCCCACACCATATATTCTTAATACCTTCCACAGAGCATCTCTATCAACTCTATCATATGCCTTCTCCAGATCCATAAATGCTACATACAAATCTATTTGCTTTTCTAAGTATTTCTCACATACATCGTTAAAAGCAAACACCTGATCCACACATCCTCTACAACTTCTGAAACCACACTGCTCTTCCCCAATCTGATTCTCTGTACATGCCTTCACCCTCTCAATCAATACCCTCCCGTATAATTTCCCAGGAATACTCAAACTTATACCTCTGTAATTTGAGCACTTACTTTTATCTCCTTTGCCTTTGTACAATGGCACTATGCAAGCATTCCGCCAATCCTCAGGCACCTCACCATGAGTCATACATACATTGAATAACCTTACCAACCATTCAACAATACAGTCACTCCCTTTTTTAATAAATTCCACTGCAATACCATCCAAACCCGTTGCCTTGCTGGCTTTCATCTTCCGCAAAGCCTTTACTACCTCTTCTCTGTTTACCAAATCATTTTCCCTAACCCTCTCACTTTGCACACCACCTCGACCAAAATACCCTATATCTGCCACTCTATCATCAACACATTTAACAAACCTTCTCACATAACCACTACTTGTTATCACTCCCCCATAAGTCCCCTTCACTGAAGTTCCCATATGTTTCCTTCTCTTAGCACTTTATTTACCTCTTTCAAAAAACATCTTTTTATTCTCCCTAATATTTAATGATACTCTGTCACCCCAACTCTCATTTACCCTCTTTTTCACCTCTTGCACCTTTCTCTTGACCTCCTGTTTCTTTCTTTTATACATCTCCAAGTCATTTGCATTATTTCCCTGCATAAATCGTCCAAATGCCTCTCTCTTCTCTTTCACTAATAATCTTACTTCTTCATCCCACTACTCACTACCCTTTCTAATCTGCGTAAGACAAGGGAACAAATGGGAACTTCAGTGAAGGAGGCTAATGGTTAGGTAATAACAAGTAGTTGTGATGTGAGGAGATGGAGTGAGTATTTTGAAGGTTCGTTGAATGTGTTTGATGTTTGAATGGCAGATATAGGGCGTTTTGGTCGAGTTGGTGTGCAAAGTGAGAGGGTTAAGGAAAATGATTTGGTAACCAGAGAAGAGGCAGTAAAGGCTTTGCGGAAGATGAAAGCCGGCAAGGCAGCGGGTTTGGATGGTATTGCAGTGGAATTTATAAAAAAAAAAAGGGGGTGACTGTATTGTTGACTGGTTGGTAAGGTTATTCATTGTATGTATGACTCATGGTGAGGTGCCCAAGGATTGGCGGAATACTTGCATAGTGCCATTGTACAGAGGCAAAGGGGATAAAAGTGAGTGCTCAAATTACAGAGGTATAAGTTTGTTGAGTATTCCTGGGAAATTATATGGGAGGCTATTGATTGAAAGGGTGAAGGTATGTACAGAGCATCAGATTGGGGAAGAGCAGTGTGGTTTCAGAAGTGGTATAGGATATGTGGATTAGGTGTTTGCTTTGAAGAAAAGCAAATGGATTTGTAAATAGCATTTATGGATCTGGAGAAGGCATATGATAGAGATGCTCTGGGGAAGGTATTATGAATATATGGTGTGGGAAGCAAGTTGTTAGAAGCAGTGAAATGTTTTTATCGAGGATGTAAGGCATGCGTACGTGCAGGAAGAGAGAAAAGTGATTGGTTCTCAGTGAATGTAGGTTTGCGGCAGGGGTGTGTGATGTCTCCATGGTTGTTTAATTTGTTTATGGATGTGGTTGTTAGGGAGGCGAATGCAGGAGCTTTGTAAAGAGGGGCAAGTATGAAGTCTGTTGTAGATGAGAGAGCTTGGGGAGTGAGTCAGTTGTTCGCTGATGATGCAACGCTGGTGGATGATTCGTGTGAGAAACTGCAGAAGCTGGTGACTGAGTTTGGTAAAGTGTGTGAAAGAAGAAAGCTGAGAGTAAATGTGAATAAGAGCATATATATATATATATATATATATATATATATATATATATATATATATATATATATATATATATATATGCGTGTGTGCATATAGAATTGAATATTAAGAATTATTATTCTTCTTTCATATGTTCTCTAATTTTCACAGTATTATTCTACCATTAGGTGGGTGCTCAAACACCGGTAGTCCAAAATGCTTTATCTTATTTCATTCAATACTTCACCTTCTCAGAGGCATCATCAGGAATCAACAAAAAAAGGGTAAAAAAACTGCGTCACAAAAGATTGGATATGACATAATGCACAAAGTTTTTTTTTTTTTTTTATACTTTGTCGCTGTCTCCCGCGTTTGCGAGGTAGCGCAAGGAAACAGACGAAAGAAATGGCCCAACCCCCCCCCCATACACATGTACATACACACGTCCACACACGCAAATATACATTCCTACACAGCTTTCCATGGTTTACCCCAGACGCTTCACATGCCTTGATTCAATCCACTGACAGCACGTCAACCCCGGTATACCACATCGCTCCAATTCACTCTATTCCTTGCCCTCCTTTCACCCTCCTGCATGTTCAGGCCCCGATCACACAAAATCTTTTTCACTCCATCTTTCCACCTCCAATTTGGTCTCCCTCTTCTCCTCGTTCCCTCCACCTCCGACACATATATCCTCTTGGTCAATCTTTCCTCACTCATTCTCTCCATGTGCCCAAACCATTTCAAAACACCCTCTTCTGCTCTCTCAACCACGCTCTTTTTATTTCCACACATCTCTCTTACCCTTACGTTACTTACTCGATCAAACCACCTCACACCACACATTGTCCTCAAACATCTCATTTCCAGCACATCCATCCTCCTGCGCACAACTCTATCCATAGCCCACGCCTCGCAACCATACAACATTGTTGGAACCACTATTCCTTCAAACATACCCATTTTTGCTTTCCGAGATAATGTTCTCGACTTCCACACATTTTTCAAGGCTCCAAAAATTTTCGCCCCCTCCCCCACCCTATGATCCACTTCCGCTTCCATGCTTCCATCCGCTGACAGATCCACTCCCAGATATCTAAAACACTTCACTTCCTCCAGTTTTTCTCCATTCAAACTCACCTCCCAATTGACTTGACCCTCAACCCTACTGTACCTAATAACCTTGCTCTTATTCACATTTACTCTTAACTTTCTTCTTCCACACACTTTACCAAACTCAGTCACCAGCTTCTGCAGTTTCTCACATGAATCAGCCACCAGCGCTGTATCATCAGCGAACAACAACTGACTCACTTCCCAAGCTCTCTCATCCCCAACAGACTTCATACTTGCCCCTCTTTCCAGGACTCTTGCATTTACCTCCCTAACAACCTCATCCATAAACAAATTAAACAACCATGGAGACATCACACACCCCTGCCGCAAACCTACATTCACTGAGAACCAATCACTTTCCTCTCTTCCTACACATGCCTTACATCCTCGATAAAAACTTTTCACTGCTTCTAACAAAGTATATATAAGAAACACACTCGGAAAAAAAGAAACACAGTATATAGCATATAAAAGTAAGGGAAAGCTCTAAAAGCTTCACAGATTAACAATATCATAAAGAGTAATACCACTTAGTCAAAATACAATATATGGAAACTTGCAACTGAGGAAACATAGAAGAGCAATACTAAACGCGATAGGAATACAGAAAATTCCTCTCCCGCTCCACATGAACCCTGGTCTTACGAAGCAATTTGTGGAAACACTATCCAAGAGAAACACGAAAGGACTCGAGTGTGTGGTAGGAAAATCTCCGAAGATCACGAAAGCATCTTCGTCTGTCCCCAGATAAAGAAACTCATGAAAGACCACAATTTCAGCAACACACATTTTGATAACTTGGAACTAGACTCCGGCCTGGAACTCTTTCCGTTGTGTATGTGAAAATTTCTTGGGAAACACAAGTTCTCCGGGTTTTGAAGGCGGAGTGAAAAGTCTTCTGAAACCCTATGCTGCTATGGGATGTAGAATGTTGCTCAAGGTGCATTTTTCTCAGTTCACATCAGGATGTTAGTGCGGGAAACCTTAGCGCGCTGTATCTGGCGAACAAGGAGAGCGCTTCCATGAGGACATCAACGCGATGGGGTATTAATACCAAGGTTTCTGGAATGAAGGAATGCTGGCAGATTACTGCTGGGTGTTCTACAGGGACGAACCTGAGTCAGACCACCATAGAAGGACCGCAGAGCTTAGCGTTTTTAGCTTGCGAGGATCGCCGCCAGAGAAGGCTAAAAGCTTAACGTTTTTAGCTTGTCCTTCTGGATAGTAGAAAAAAAAGAAAAACGATTGTATATACACACGTAAGGCGTGCACGATAATCACTCCCAGAACACAAGGCCAGGGACCCATATATCTCTTCTCTGTACATCTTCTACCCAGCAAGACTGAATTTCTGCTAGAAAAATTTTGACCTGGTAAAATCTTATCACTGTATCTTCGCCCATGCATCGTGTAGCGGCAGTTGAACTGAAAAAAGTAAGTATTCGTAGAGAGAAAACGAGACGTGATGTACTGGAAGGGACTAAGAATTCGTAATCTGCATCAGAAATAAGTCTAGAAGAGTGACACTGCATCCTTGATAAGAAGGAAACAAATCAATTTTGGTGCGATTACCCAGAGGTTGTTGTGGCTTCAAGGCTGCGCTACTGTCAGCGGCAAAGAAGTGATAGGCTCTTGCAGCCTAGCCAAAGTGGTTTTCATTTGCTGTGTGTTCTCAAGTAGGCGGAGTCCGGTAACGTCAAATATGAATAAAGAAACACAATGGAATTCAAACAACTGACCACTGGGGCATTTTGAGGCTGTCTTTGACAGTGGGAACCATAGCCACGCATCCATAACCAGGCACGCCCGAAAGACGTGTCCGTGGTTTGCCTGGCTGCTTTTTACTCCCTGGTTCACTCCAGTGACGGCAGGTCGCCCCCTGTATACCACTTCGCACCATTATACTCTATCTCATGCACGCCTTTCACCTTCCTATATGTTCAGGCCCTTACCAAAAACCATTATCATTTTGGACTTTACCCTTTCCGAAGTAAAACGTTTGCCCATGAGTTCGCATCCATCACTACGAGTAAAATCATAGAAATCTTAACCACAGAGAGTTGCTCTAATCAAGATTACCAAAACCTTTGATGATTATCATCACAGCATCATATCACCTCTTAGCCTTGGCCATTCTATGCTAGATAGTTTTCAGTCGCCTACACGGCTATCATACGATTCAATCCCCAGTCCGGGTCGCCGTTCTGGTAGCTTGCCACTGTACTCAATCGTCTTTGTCTATTTCTAAGTGTCGTGACGAAATGAGAGAGTATTCAAGGTGGAGACGTACCAGTACATTGCAAATAATAAGGATTGGTTACTTGAACCTAAATTATGTTGCGCTATCTATGATGCCTAGAATTTTGTACGCCTTTTTCTGCTTCTGTGCGCTGCTTTTTTGGATTTAGGTCCTCGGTTTATTGCAGCCAAGCGTTTTTTCCTCATTTACCTTACGTTCTCACAACTTATCCACATGAGCACCTCCTTGCCACCTATAGGCCCAGTTCATTGGTCTATCTATATCAGCTCACTACTTAATACGTTCAATTTTCGTTGTAGCCTTATTTTTGTAGCGTAGAAGCGTCTGCGAAATTTGATATCTTATAATGCAAGCCATTATGAATGTCATTAATATATACGAGAAAGAGAACTGGTCCCAGGATTGATCCCTGTGGCACGCCACTTTTTATGTCTAACCATTCTGAGGCTTAACCGTTAATCACTACTTTTTGTCTCCAGCCAGTCAACCAGTTTCCAAACAACTGAAGTACAACCCAATCTATACCAAGTGACTTTACTTCTGCTTGTAACCTTTGATGGGGATCATTTTCGGACTTCTAAAAATTGAAGTAGATGATATCAGTCGCTTTCCTTTTTATCATAAATGTTGATCACCGTTTTAAGAGAATCGGTTAGATTTGTCAGACGTGAACGATTTCGTCAAGGTATCATAATGCAAAATGATTGAGGGGTGATCCTGAAAATGATATATAATCTTGTCTTAAATTATGGTTTAATCAGGTTTGCCAATTATGGACGCAAGCCACTTGGGTGATGATATCCGGGGAAGGAACTTATCATCTTTTTTGAACATGATGTTACGCTGGGAAGCAACAGACAAGTTGAAAAGCGCAGTCTTTCTTACCTTAAGCTTAGCTTCTTTCATTGTTCTCTGTTAAAACTTATCAAGAACTACTGACATAATCACTTTGTCAATTTATCACAGACAGATCTGGAAAATGAGCTGCGTTCGTCGGGGTTTGAATACGGAAGGAAGCGAATGATTTAGGATTTCTGCCACGGCTTCACTGTCTGTCTTGGACACAGTCACTGTTTTCCATTATGATATATCCTCCTGTTATTATGATCACGACTGGACGCACTGTACATATGGAGTGTGTTCTGTGACAGAAAGTTAGTTTTAAATCGTCTCTCATAAATTTCCCATTGTTGTTGTATGGTTTCGCCTCTTTCACACGGCTCCATCCAAATGACTGCGTTTGTCTCTCTCGCTTCTAACGTAAATATGACATTCCTTATACTTGTTCCTGCTATTTTCAGCATTACACGCTCATTAATGTTTACCTTGACGCGCAAGCTTTTTAGTTTTTCTATAAAATGTTACCAAACCTCCATCATCATGGTGGTTAGTTTCTTTCAGTTTCTTGTTAATATCTTGGACATCTGCATGTTCTTCATTCATTTGTCGCACCATAACAGCATAGTTCTGAAAGATGACACTGTGTGCACATATGTCCCCACTGCTGCTTTGAAAGTCTTACTGAAGCTTTCCCAACACAAGTCGTACCCACTGCTGATGTCACTCCAGCCTTTCATGTTTAGAGAAACCCGATGATCGCTGGACTTTCCTGATTTAAATCTCGTATCATATTTCACTTTTCCTCGACACTCATGTTGACCACCACTACCATACCGGATTGACAGACAACTCAGAGGGGATATGTCGGTGATCACTTGTGCCACACTCTCCTCCAACCCCAACAATAAAGACAAGATCCTTATTTACCGATAGAACTAAGTCTAGCATGTTCACGTCACGAGTCGGTTTATCAGCAAGTTGGAATAGGATACGATCCCACAACTTGAGATAATTTCTACGCACGGAGCTACTGGAAGGGGACTTCCCCACTGAGTTACGGTATACTGAAATCTCTCATTGTAAACGAATGGTCTTCGTTGCAAATTTCTGATAACCTGTCAGAAAATCTCTCTTCTGCCTCTACTGTGTGTGTGTGTGTGTGTGTGTGTGTGTGTGTGTGTGTGTGATTTACTGTAAAATGCTTTTGAAGCATATCACTGATTTCTACAGGAAAATAAGTCAATATTAAGAACAGCTGCATCATTTTTCAGTACAAAATCATAGTTAGCTTTAACGAAGAGAAAGACACCACAACCTCTTGTGTCTCCTTCTACCACTGTGGAATACAGTGTGCAGTGGCACTATGTACTTTGCAGCGATACCATTGTATCTAATACCAGTCATAAATTTCTTGTAATTGAATTGTCACTTCGTGGAAAATTTTGTTTTCTGCATAGTGCCTGCATTTGCATGCTATAAATTGCTATGGGTAGTATTGATGGAGGGAGACAAGGCTGCTCAATATAGACTAAATTTATATGTAGACTCACTGTCAAAGCTTTGCAGCACCCAAAACATTCAGGTGCAGGCAATGTTTTGTGAACATTTCAGGCCACATGCTATAACTCTGCCACAGGTTTTCAAGCCTGACTTCCTCTTGTGAACGAAGGTCAACTTATCAATTATCAAAACTGTGGATGCCTTACCGAAAAGGCGATCCTGATGCTGATCCTGGTCAGCGCTTTTGAAATTAGAATGTTTTACTCTAAAAAACAACCAAAAAGTTGATGATATAACTTAAAAAGTCTTCCAATTTCTCCTTGAGTACGTCGTTAGTAGGTACACAACAAATCGCAATAGCATTACCTTCAGTACCATCACAGATGTCGTCCCTCGTATGAGCGATGTCGTTTACCTTGGCATCTGGAAAGCAATATCATTTACGGAGGGAAGGTTTCCTGAGGAAGAAATTTTCCAGATAATCTCGGGTGATGGTATAACCAACCTCAAATCAAATCCCTTTTTTGGTGTCAGTTGCAACAGAGGCATACGTGTGGGAGGTTTTGTACTCTGCTTCACCACTTTATATCTAGACACTTGGTCCATCTGGCTGGAAGGACATGGATTAGTCTGGGGTGTTTCAGCACCCACGGCATCACTCCCTAACACAGGCACCTCACTCCCTGACATCCCCACCAAGCTGGTTTCAATGAGCTCCTGAAGCACGTCCACCGTTTGGGATAAAGCATCAATCTTATGTAGGGCAGCAGTCAACTTCTTCTGCAGGATCCGTCCATTCTGGCATGACCTGCATATCAAAGGGCCGAGTGGGATTATATTACTCCAGTTTCTACTCCCGAGAACTGGTTGCTTAGGTGCGACCACCGTTAGTAAAACCACACAATACTAGGCAAGCCACTGCGTCATATGATGACTCTCTGGTCATTGGCAACTCCAGGGTTTGGGCCGTTGTGATGTTTGCTTCTTTTCCTACACCGCTAAGCTTTGGAACTCTTATCTTCCCAAGGCTTTTTTGATAGCTATGAACTGGCTCTTTTCCAAAGGCAGGTTTCATACTTCCATTTGAACTCTCTGCCGCTACTACTTCTTCTTCTTCATCTGGTTAATGAGCCCTGTTGTCCGTCATTGGTGACTTAATATATATAAGTATATGTATGATGGGTGTAATAACCTATTTGTACTGTAAGGGAAGGGAGTTGTATAGTAGTGTGTGTGTGCGTGTGTGTGTGTGTGTTTGGGTTAATGTGAAGATTTAATACCGTTGCCTTGGCTCATGTCTCTGCCCCTTGCGCCAGAGTTCAGTAATCCGTCAGGGCGTCTGCGCAGGACCCGTCGCCTGGCGTCTTCTACCTACCTTCACTCCATATATGCCCGCCGACTTTACAAGACCCAGATATATCTCGCCGTAGTATCTCGCGCTCTCTCTTTGATTACCGCCAGCTGCTGTCTCGAGAGAGCGGCGTGCGCTATCAGCAAGGCTATCATTAGATACCCCAGCCATATCTTTAGGTGAATTATGTTATTCATATTGTAGATCTCGGAGCAATTTTCCCGTCCGTGGACAGACGACGGGAGTGGAGAGTCACTTGAACACGTAGGGAGGCTCGAGCAGGTGGTTTATACTGCGTATTGGATCGCTTATCCACTCGGGTTCGAGGTGTTTGGCAGCTGGCACGATACCTTTGAGGAAAGAGATCTCCTACAGTCTATAGAATCTCGGAGTATACGTAACAAAAAGATTCTTAAACGTCTGAAGCAAAGCTTGATCCTAAGAAACGCTCCATCTCGTCTTGAAGTAGCAGACTAGCATCTCTGTGTGTGTGTGTCCTCGATTAAAGATATCTCTATTATCACTGTGATACGGTAGATAAAAGTTAAGATTTGGAAATGATTCTGATAAATCTTATATATGCTATATATATATATATATATATATATATATATATATATATATATATAGGTCTGTACAGGTCGTTTACCTGGTCGAATACCCAAGGACATTATACCACACATTCCCACTCATCAACTCTTCTCATCTGTACACACTTCTTTTCTCAGTTCTCCCTGTACATTGTCCCTTTTACCTTGTGCCCGCATTAGGTACCTTCCTTCCTTCCTTCCTTCCTGTTATCAGTCATCATTGTAGGATTCACAGATGTGATGCTTTAAGCAGCTTTGCGGTATGGCATTACCGCCGCTCGTCCTCTGGACGTGAAAGGGAAGGTTTTCTAATCGAATCACATCATACACATTCCTTCTTCTCCCTGCTCCTATCCATACACATTTCCTCCTATTGTTCCTCCCTATACACACATTCCACCCTCGTGCTTCTCCCTCCATATACATTTCCGTTTTCCAATTCCCCATGTACTGGATTTTGCCTTCTCTCAACTGCCTGTAGGACCCCTCTTGCTGGTCATCCTGCCACACACTCGCCCAGGACCTCAAGTGGTCACTGACACACACACACACACACACACACTTTCTTCTGTCTGTTCCTCCTCCTCCAGCCGCACCTTTCCCCACTCCGCCAGCTCCACCGACCCTTCACTACCATGCCAACTGCATAATTCAGTCTAGAGGGTCTGGAGGTGTGGCTAGCAGGGTTTTGATGGGCTTTGGCGGCGCGGGTAGTGTGGGACGGGAATGGCGAAAGTCGAGAGAGAGAGAGAGAGAGAGAGAGAGAGAGAGAGAGAGAGAGAGAGAGAGAGAGAGAGAGAGAGAGAGAGAGAAGGGGAAAAAATGTTTTGCACAGGAGTCATGGTGTTTGAATTAATTGTTCTTCATAGTCGTTCCTATTCAGCATATTCTTTGTCTCTTATGCTTTCATTTCCTCAAATGCTCCATCGATACAAGCATGAGCAGTGAGAGGTACGTGAATTGTAACACCTGAAAACAAACTCGAAGACTGGTTGTTTCTTTCCTTCCGCCGCTAAACTCTGGATTATTTCTACCCATTTTCTTTTTCTCAATCTCTGTTAGGAATGTGCCCCATATACATCGTTAAGCAGGCACGTCTTTTTCGTCACTTGAGAGACGAGGCCTCTCTAGCTCTATCTAGTCTCTTTATTACATGTCTTCCTTTCCCTCAAAAAAAGTAAAGCAAAGCATGAACATCCTCTCATATACAGACGACCTCACAGATACATCACAGTACCCCAACACTACACAAGCAACATTGAACATAATACACCATCTGTCATGCAAGTAGAACACTGGCCCAGTCACAACAGTGTCTGCATCACCCCAGGCATCCACCGCCACCCTCTTCATCCCTTTACTTGCAGCGAATCCCACCAGAATCTCCCTGAATCGTCAGTCACTCCAACTCGACAAAACACCGACCATAACAAGAATCTGAAGTGACGAACGCACACACTCACGACAGCCACTCCCTACATCACATCACATCGACACGAATTTCATAAACACACAGATGGTCCTCAGAGCGCACTCGTACCAATCTTGGACGAGTATAAGAATGTTTCAGTGACCCATACAAAGGAAACATCCGCTCCGTTTTACACTCGACCATACTTGACTTATCAGCCATTCTTTCAAGGGTAAACATAGCAGTACTGCGCACCAAAGAAAGCAGAGTAATAAGAACAATTACCGGCTGCCCAGCAACCAATGGACATTGAGGAATTCCACCACCTTGCACAAGTGCTTCCAGTACAACCTGACCCCTGCCATGGGACTGACCTTCCCTCCTTTCGAGTTACTCTATAACCACCCAACAACCTTCACGTGAAGGCGAATATTTTTTTACGAGGAGCTGAGCGAGTGTGTCAGCAAATTTAATTCAAGGGATCGAGTACTAGTGATGAACGATTTTAAAGCTAGGATGGGGATTGTGAAAGTTGTGGGTATCACTGGGGCACCCACTGATGTGAGTGAAAATGGTGAGCAGCTTATGGAGTTATGTGCTGAGAAAAAGCTTTGACTGAGAATACCTGGTATAAAAGTAGACGTGTAGGATGGATGGATTACTTATGTTGGATAGGCTTGATAATGAGGGACTCTGATGTGAATGTGCCGAGTGGGGCAGGCATGTGGGGGATGTTTGATCATTACATGGTGTGGGCGAGGGTGAAGATTTGTAGAAGGTGGTAAGAGGTTGGTGAAAGTAAGTGAATTTGGAAGATAATCCTGTGTGACGAGGTTCCAGGAGAGAGTGGGTGTAGATTAGAGTAGATGAAACAAGGGGAGTGGATGAAGAATCAGAGGTCTCTAGGTGAGTAGTACGGACATGTGCGAGAGAAGTGTGTTTCATGCGTAAGATAGGAGGTGAGCAGGCAAGGAAGGGTAATGAGAGGTGACACGATAAAGAAAAATTACGAGCGAAACAGAAAACCCGAGTGTTTGGTTATCCACGGCGAAAAAGGGCAAGTGATTAGGGAATGTGAAAGAGACAGCGACAAGAGGTCAGGAGGACGGTGCAGGGGTTGAAAAAGAGGGCGAGTGAGAGTCGGACTGAGCGAGTATCAGCAAACTTCTACGATTTTGGAAGAGCTAATAGTATTAAAAAACGAGCAAATGGGAACACAGATGAAGGGGCGAATGGAAAAGTGGTAACAAGATGAGATGAGGTGAGAGAAGATGGTGAGAGAATTTCTAAAGATAGTTTAATATTTGGTGTGGGTAATTTTAGACCTTGAGGTATGCGAAGTGAGAGTCATGGCAACTGGTTCGGTTAAAGCAGAAGAGGTTGATATTGCACTTGAATATGGATTAATTAGGATTTTTAAAGAATGTGTGGCTCATGCCTGAGGATTGGTGGAAGGCATGTATAGCGCTACTGTATAAAGGAGACAAAGGTGAGTTTTAAACTATAGGGTTGTAAGTTTGTCGAGTGTGCCTGGGAAGTTGTACGAGAAATTTGTGGTTGAGAGGATGGTGGAATGCATAGAGCTTCAGACTGGGGAGCAACAGTGTGGTATCAGGAGTGGTAGAGGAGATGTTGACATGATGTTTGCTTTGGAGAGTGTGTGTGAGAATTACATAAGAGAAACTGAAGGATCTGTACATGGCATTTATGGATCTGGATAAAGCATATGATAGGGTTGATAAAGATGCCTTGTGGAAGGTGCTACGAATATAAAGTGTATGAGGAAAGTTATCTAAAGAGTAAGGCGTATGTCCAAGTAGGAAGAAAACGGATGAATTTTTCAGGAAGAATGTCTGTCTGTGGCAGGGGTGCTTGATGTCATCGCCATGGCTGTTTAATGCGTTCATGGATGAGGTGGTAGGGGAAGTTGACTCGAAGGTTTAGGAGAGAGGGACGGGACTACAGTCTGTCGGATCTGCAGTCTGGAAGGATTGAGTGGTCGGGGCCTGAGCATACTGGAGGGTGAGACGTGCACGGAACGGAGTTGGAGCGATATGCTATATAGGGGGCGACGGACTGTGAGTGGACTGAACTAAGGCAAATGAAGAGGCCAGGGGGAAACCACAGAAAGGTATGTGGAGGCCTGCTTCTGGAGAGGGTAGATTCAGTCTAGGTACGTTATATAAGACGACTACATAAATGATGTAAGCAAATGAGGCCTCTTCGTTTGTTCTTGGCACTACTCTGCTACCTAAGAAACGGCGAACAGTGTTTGTGTATGTGTGTGTGTGTGTAGAACGTCAGTACACCAAAACAATAAACAAGGTTCTGATTAAGAAGAGTAATCACTTAATGTGGAGGTCATGTTATTGATCCTCTTTGAACCGACCTGTTCTCTTGTATTGCAAATCCATCTCTGCTTTTAGGTGAGCTTTAATCCCATGTAACCTCGATGCTCTTGTCTTGTAGAAAATCGTAGTTATTTTCCCTTATACTTCAAGTCCCGACGAGTACGACGATTAACCCTCTATAAATCTCTCCCCAGGAGTCGAATGCACGTGTATCGGTTTGGAATCCACTGAGGTCTTCCATCTCTACAGCATGTCGAGTTAGATTCCTTTTCCTCAAGACAGAAGCTTACGAGATCGCAAGAAAACAGATGTGTCATCAAGGCTTTTATATCCGGACATCTTTGCATCCTCAGGGGTCAACTTCGTCTACGTCAGGGTCTGTATACGTCACGGTCCCACAGATGCTGCACACTTGACAGGATAGCGCGCGGCTCATCCTACAGAGGGTGCGCCTGATCCTCCATCGGGCGCGGCTGAGCCTATATAACGGTGGAGGATTAACCCTTTACATGCCTATCTCTAGGCGCATTAAGTCCTTTAGAGGCTCAGATGGATCTTCTCTCATCTATACCAGAGTGAAGTATACAAAACCACAATTGCCGGAATCACGTACCATGAGACGCGGTGTAGTAAGTCGAAGACACGATTTGCCTGATCCGAATATTTGGCTGGGTTACTTTATGTCTCTCTCTCTCACTCTTGCCTGCACGATATGTCCGCGATGATGGGGCGGAAGACACTAATATGCTCACGAATGTTGGGGAAAGATGGTGGAGATCCCCGGCAGTTGAGAGCTACTGAGTGTCAGACAAAAGAACCTACTGCCGTATTACCCAGGGCAGTGGAAGACTTCACCCATCTAGACTATAACATTACATCATCGGGTACATTGTGTTGAGCTGTGGAAAACCGATGCTACATCTTGATCCCCAGATTTTCTCTTTTCAGACTTATCAAAACCTAATTTCGTGTCGTCCATATTTGAAATGTAGTTTTATCCTCCGTGGAGAACTACCATAGAGCTATGTGACTGGCAGTATATCTGATGGTGTTGGGGCAAACAGCTAAACTGTGGACATCTCACACACACACACACATACACACTCACACTATATGTCAGCGAACTGAACATAATTTTCTCAGCGGCATGAACACTGTACAGAGAAACAACAGGAACCATCTTACCAGATCAGAAGTGGTCACACTTCATGACCTGACATACACAGGCCATGAGAGATGACCTGGACCGATGATGGTTCCTCTCGTCCCATGTGAGGTTCGTGTGGTGTCTGGCTAGGTGACGACGACGCTCCAGCAGTTGAAGGCCATCACATCCAACCCGACATGACTCACAAAGGCCGCTACACTTGAGGAAGCAAGAACTCGTAGTGAAAGCAAACGTCACATTTTCTGCTTTGTGTATGTATAGTGTCTTCAACGTTCAGCCACAGCAAGACCTGTGGATACAAAGTCATTCATTAGGGCTACTTCAGAGGACAGTGTTTACGTAGTACCATTAGCCAAGAAACCAAATGTTCAGCTCAATAGATCTATCTATTCTAGGACCTCGTTCTTGAAAGGTCACTTTTCAAAGAAATCCTATATCTCGGAGGCTCTACTTGCTCTACTTCCAGTAGCAGGGAAGTGATGTGGACTCCTTTGGAATGAGAAGTGTTTTGACGAGAGGGTACTCCCGCTGATACAGACAGCCTCGCCAAAACGTGGCTTTTCACTCGCGGTATAACGTCAAACAAGGTAAGTCTGGTAAAACCATTAGAGACGGTGTCAGCGATTAATATGGTAGATATACAGAATAGAGAGACAAAGGGCTTCACCTTCCCAGAAGAGATGTTCTTGCTACTCATCTGTCGTTGGCTGAGTATAAGGTCTTCAGGAGAGGAGATATGGTCAACATTGTCCTCGGGTTTCGTCCGCAGTGCTTTGTACTGTGTAGATCTGACAGAGCAGAGGCGTCCCTTCAGTGTACACTTGCAGCAGTGTAGCTAAGCTAAAGACTTGTTATCTTCTTAGGTCCTCCCTGAACACTTAAGAAACTATCCTCTTTTTTTACTAGAAAGAAGGTTCTCCACTTTCTAAAAAACTCTCATCTTATATATCCTCTCTCTCTCTCTCTCTCTCTCTCTCTCTCTCTCTCTCTCACCAAGATAGCTGCAGGCACTTGATTGAGTTCATAATTTTTGCTCCACACAGGAGGTAGGAGGACCTGAAAACCCCACGTATATACCTACGAGTTTGGACCTGATTATCGTCCCAATAGTTCATCTACTAACACGTAATTAAGAGTCATCTGTTATCTCCACAGCTGAATCTCGGTGGTGGGACACTGGAAAACATCTGTCTGGAATCACCATCTGTCAAAGTATAAAAAGGGGGTTTGGGGGGACGGTATGAGGGGGGTGAGTTATGTCCCAGGAAATGCCGTGTGCATCCCGCCCATGTCCCACGCGTTCTGGTTTGGCAAAAGATGGGCTCGCTCGCCCTGAATCATGGCCAGCAGCAACCACGATGATGATAGTCATGTTGGTCCAGTTCATTACGGTTGGTAAAACTGTCACCCCCACGAGATGTCGTCCCGTTCTGGCGCTCTGTGGCTCAGCGCCTCCTCCAGGTCACCTACAAACCACGATCGTCAGGGAGTTCGGTCTGTAGTTCAGCACCTCCTTCAGGTCACCTACAGACCAAAATCGTCAGGGGGTCCGGTCTGTAGTTCAGCGCCTCCTTCAGGTCACCTATAGACCACGATCGTCAGAGGGTCCGGTCTGTAGTTCAGCACCTCCTTCAGGTCACCTACAGGCCACGATCGTCAGGGGGGGTCTGCTCTGTAGTTCAGCAGCTCCTTCAGGTCACCTACAGACCACGATCGTCAGGGGGTCCGGTCTGTAGTTCAGCACCTCCTTCAGGTCACCTACAGACCACGATCGTCAGGGGGGATCTGGTCTGTAGTTCAGCACCTCCTTCAGGTCACCTACAGACCACGATCGTCAGGGGGGATCTGGTCTGTAGTTCAGCGCCTCCTTCAGGTCACCTACAGACCACGATCGTCAGGAGGTCCGGTCTGTAGTTCAGCGCCTTTTTCTGGTCCTCTTTCTCTCTCACTCCTCCTTCAGCAATCAGCTGTTCACCTGCAACACCATGAACCACATTTCAAGTGGTGTGTCAAGTGTAAGTTCAAACATCTTCATCACATTTGCCTTTAGTAATTTGTATTTTCTAGATATTTCAATGTTCTCTTAGACCTTCTCTCCATTCCATCTCACTGGCACTGAGGTTGCCGTGTCTTCCACATTGTATTGGAGATGTAGTGTCTTCCACTATGTAAAGACCTTTGAACTCGTCATTCACTTCCTCGCAAATCCTTACACCATTCTTATAATACTTCCCTCTGAATACCTTAGCCTGATTAGGTCCCCATTATCTGATAATTCTGCAATGTCTCGTGTCTTACCCACAGCATTGTTTTCAAGGTTTCTCTGATCTTTATTTATTCTGCTGTGCTCGTGCGTCGCTCCCTGGTACCTTATTACTGCTGGTTGTCTGAAATGTCGCTTCAGTCTTCACAGCGTCCAAGTTCTTTCGCTTATAAATTCTTTTTCTGCACACTTTCTGTCTCTTTTTTCTTATAACCTTTACTCTGTATCTCAGGCCCAAGGTACCTATGTTCCTACTCCCGGTGTGTGTTTGTGTAATTGCTTACTTGAAATTATTTGCGTGTGTGTTTATGTGGGTGTGTGTAAAGTTACTGTTGACCTATCAAAGGTATGAAGGGGCTGAGACTATGCAGTGATGGGCGTTCTGATGGGGTAAGGTGGATGCAACACTGAGATGTGACCAAGTGTAACGAGGATATGACACGGGGTGATCAAGTTGTTGGTCGGTCGGCGCGATAAAGGCGCGGGTTGACATGGCGAAGATGTGTGTTGAAGGTGAAGATAGGCGTGGTGAAGGCAGCAAGGACGGGCGCGGGAAGTGGACGGTTGGTGGGAGACGCAAGCGACGATCTGGAGGCGCAGCTGGGAGAAAGAGGAAGGACCTGGCGACTGTATGATATTGATGGGTGGAGTCAAGAAGGCCTGGGCAAGCTTCAGCAATTTCTGAGGTGTGTGTGTGTGTGTGTGTGTGTGTGTGTGTGTGTGAAGGGGGTGGGGGGGCGTGGTGTGATGGAGGCAGACAGGAATGTAGAAGCCATGGGAGGGCAAGGGCAGGGTGTGTGATTCACTGTGGTGAAAAAAAAAAAAAAGAAAAATAGAAGAGCCTCTAGCGAGAGATGTGAGTGGCGATCGTGGTGATGGCTTCAGTGCGTTTTCTGAATGTATGGAGTGGCGTAGCGAATGGTGAGGGGGAGGCGTAGGGTGGGGGGGTCTTGGGCGATAGTGCAAACGTGAGGTGAAGGGATGCTGCTGGTGGATGTATTGTGAGGTGTGACTGGATAGGGTGAAGGTCGAGCGGAGGTTATGAGCTGGTGTATTGAAACTACAGTAAAATGGGAGAGGCAACGTGTGTGAGATATGATGCGGGTGGCGCGTACCGATGGCCCGCGAGTGGCGTGGCGAACGCATAGGTTGGCGTGGTGGAGCCATAGTACAGGTCGTGATGATGGCGTGGTTGAACATGGTGTAATCATAATGGAGAACATGAAAAAGGTGTGTTCGGCCATTATCAATGCTATAGTAGAGAGGGAGTGTCGGAGGCGTGGTGAAGGTGTGGGCGAGCGAGTTCTAGACAGTGGTGGGCATGTGGAGGGCAGAGACCAACACGTGTAAAGCGTGGAGTGACATGAGCAAGATGATATAGTGGTGTTGCTGAAGGGCGGGTGGGGCGTGATGCGAGGGCAGGGTGTATGGGAGACGTTGTAGCAAAGGAGCGTGTCAAGCTCTCTCTGGTTGTATACTTTTTGCTTTGTTTACACCTGCTAGGGTAAACCACTAGCCTCCTCCCTGGCCCATACTGAAGCTCCGACACATCTTAACGACTACGTCTGTCTAAAGACGCCTATTGCATCTCGTATGGTGCGAGGGAGGAGGGCCTAACGGGAATCATATGAAGAAATGTCCTGAAGGAATGCAAGACGGATGTCTCCAGTCCAAGCTGAGTACGTCACTTTAATATGAATGGCTTGTCTGATGGAATACTCACAGGTCTAGATGATCACTGAAGAGAATGTCTATAAATCAATAACCATCGAAAGAAATCCAATAGCGAAAGTTAGTGTTCGAAGAAAGACTGGAGAACTAAGCAAGTGACAAGAAATTACTAAACGAGACAAAAAAAAGATCAAATCACAAATGTTAAGACGACCCAATATGACAGTCACGCAAGGTCACACATAGCAAGTGGCGAGGCCACTTTTCTAGAACCCCTGCTACCATAACCCCTCCTTCACCCCGGGATATATACAGTTTCTTTGGAGTACCTATCCATACCCACCAGATTGGACCTCCTCCTATGCACTTCACTACAGTCTTGACTTCCTGCGACCACTTTTGCCTCGAGATTCGACACTTTACCCAGATCCTTGTCAGCAAACATAGCTTACCATGTGAAGACCAGCGGGGGCCCCTTCTACCCCTTACACCTCACATGATGAGTGTCTGACTGGGGTTACACTGAGGCTGGACACGTTCACTCCCCTTATATTCCCACTCCCAGAGACAACACACCTCTCAGAAGGTCCTCCAGTTGCGTCTCGAGTCCACACCTCACTGGGCCTCTGCTGCCAACCTTATGCCCAAGAAAGGATACCACTGTTCTTGGACCACCACAAGCAACCTTCTCTTTAGACTCCACACTCAGCTGAAGATCCCAGTCCTATCTACACCGTAGATATTCAATATTTTCACCTCTTGGTCTGTATATATCATAATGACATACTATTATTTTCTCTTCTTTTTCTGCATACGCTACACACATATTCATTTTCTTTTTCATACTAGTTCGAATTTTCTCACATTTACGAGATAGCGCCAGGAAGAGACGAGGAAGAAACCTCATTTTCTAACATTCATATTCTAGCTGTCATGTGTAATGCATGGAAACTACAGCCCCCACCCCCACCCGTTTACAACCAGGTCCCACACACCTTTCCGCGATTTCCCCTGATAGCTTCATACGCCTTGTTTCAGTTCACTTAGAGCACGTCGCCCCCTTTATACCATATCGCTCTAATTCGCTCTATCCCTTACAAGCCTTGAAATTACCATCACCAATACTAGATCCTGTGCATCAAAATTACTGATAAGTTGTATCAATTTCGACAAAAACAGTCTCCTCTTTTCCAGGTGTACAAGCATTCATCTGTTTCTCGTAATCCACACTGACTTTTACCCACATTAGTCAAGAGTTCACTTGCTTACACTCTCACACATTCCCGTAACTCCTGCTGCAGCAGTAGTGCTATCCCTTCCTTAGCTCTTGCCCTCACACTAACCCTTGAATTTAACCCAAAAACATTCCCAAATAATTTTTCTCTTTTCCCCTTAAGCTTTGTATCACTCAGAGCCAGAACATCAGGGTTTTTTCCTATCTCCCCTTTCTTTTTTCTAGTACATCCACACACATTCAGACATTCCTAGCCTGAGCCTTCAAGGAGGATGAGCACTCGTTGCTTGGCTCCATCTTCTGTTTCATCTTTCAGAAATTAAAAAAATAGGACTGCAGGATTTTCAGCCCTCTGATACCGCCTCTCGTAATCACCTTCAACGACATACACAAAATACGTAGGATGTATTCCTTCTCTATTATTCCCAGGATATATATTTATTTCAAAAGAAGAAACAGAGAAGGGGCCAGATGAGGATATTCCCTCAAAGGCCCAGTTCTCTTTTCTTAACGCTACCTCGCTAACGCGGGAAATGGCGAATAGTTTGAAAGAAAAAGATATATTAAACGTCATACACTGTCACCATCAACGAACAGATAAATTTCCTTCATACGTATTCGTAAATCCCATATCAAATATGTGACTTCCACCCTGTGCTTAACCCGTTTATATCAAACCTCGCCCTCAATAATGGAGTGTGCCTGTCAGATCTGTCTTGGTACCAGCAATTAAGTTCAAACATCTATATCTAATATGAATGCGAACTGTGTTGGGTATGAATGTGAACCGTGTTGGGTATGAATGCGAACTGTGTTGGGTATGAATGTGAGCTGTGTTGGGTATGAATGCGAACTGTGTTGGGTATGAATGCGAACTGTGTTGGGTATGAATGTGAACCGTGTTGGGTATGAATGTGAACCGTGTTGGGTATGAATGTGAACCGTGTTGGGTATGAATGTGAACCGTGTTGGGTATGAATGCGAGCTGTGTTGGGTATGAATGTGAGCTGTGTTGGGTATGAATATGAGCCGTGTTGGGTATGAATGTGAACTGTGTTGGGATATTCTGATAAGACTAAAGATCTTTGGATATCCAACAAGAGACAGTGAGTCCCCGACTGGTGACGAGTGACAATTTTACAGACGAGGAGGTCTGGACGGATGCTGTAGGAGCGCTCTCGACCTATCGTGGGACTTCATGGATGCGGGTGACGCCTTCATATATATATATGTAATGCCATTCAAATCCCTGTCGCTACCTGTGAGGCTGGCCGACCCACAGATATCTGACCCTGATATGAAATTATCATTCAATTATTTAGTATATTTCTTACTACCTTCCATTGCTCAGTATGGTTAACCTAAGGTGGTGACAGTTTAATCTTTAATGCAAACACTAATGAATACGAATGAATTCAAGACAGTATCTAACCACTGGGTTCTAACGAGACTGTTTGTGATAGTGGAGGAGAACACATACTCATGGATTAGTGTGGAAGGAGTAGATTAGTGTGGTAGGGATAGAGAGACATACAGAGTTCGTATGACCAGGGATGTGGTGCAGGTAAAGTCAGGTGTGGAGGTAAATCAAAATATTCATCAAATCTATTCGTAAAAGTGTTTTTGTTACAGCTTTCAAGTACTCTGATTGGTAGATCATTTCTGACGAACTATTCTGAAGTTTTTTCGCAGGGTTGTCATGAGAATATCTACTGGAGCAGGAGCCCCCACACGAACTACGTCAGCAGGTGGAGCCTCCATATGAACGACATCAGCAGGTGGAGCCTACACACAACAACACTAGCAGGTGGAGCCTCCACAATACCTACACCAGCAGGTGGTGCCTCCACATGAACTACGTCAGCAGGTGGAACCTACACACAACTACACCAGCAGGTGGAGCCTCCACAATACCTACACCAGCAGGTGGTGCCTCCACATGAACTACGTCAGCAGGTGGAACCTACACACAACTACACCAGCAGGTGGAGCCTCCACAGTACCTACACCAGCAGGTGGTGCCTACACATGAACTACGTCAGCAGGTGGAACCTACACACAACTACACCAGCAGGTGGAGCCTCCACAATACCTACACCAGCAGGTGGAGCCTCCACAAGAACTACACCAGCAGGCGGTGCCTCCACATAAACTACGTCAGCAGGTGGAGCCTTCACAATACCTACACCAGCAGGTAGAGCCTCCACAAGAACTACAGCAGCAGGTAGAGCTTCCACATGAACTACACCAGCAGGTGGAACAACAAGTAACTCGACTTCCTGAAAACATCAGGATATCTCTTATCATCTTCCGTGGCTTGATGCCTGGCAGGGGTCAAGTACGTACCACGGACGACTGTCCATACCTTCAGGTGGCGCTCGACTTTCTAGTACGACGGACGACCCTCGTCGTCCTACAGAGTGGTCGTTGCCCTTGCGAGAATTACCATGGACGACTCTTCCTGCCCTGAGAATGGTGGCTGGTTGTACATGATGATATGAATCGAACTTTGTCAAACAGGTTCGCTACTGTATAGTTCTTTATGTATCTTATGAGTTATCTCTCATATCTTGCTTCTGACGAATTCAAAAGTACACTTGATAATTCATAAACTTATTCAAGTGTACAAAAATGAACAAGGAAGGAAAAGTTGGCAAAACAGGATATATGTTGATTTATCAAATACACAGCTCATTCGACCTGAGAGTAACCCAAGATATATTTGTTATTGACTACAGTACAGCACTTATACTAAAGCCTTTGACACTGCCTCTTTATGGAGCCTTCAGTAGTGTGCGAAGATAGATGATATAAGGAATGGATGACAAATAGGATATAAGGGGGACTGACTCGTTACAAACACAACTCATTCGCCCTGAAATATATTTGAGCAAGATATATTGGCTCACTATTGACTAGAGTACAACACATGTACCAAAGACTTTGAAAACTGGCCCTAGCTAGACATAGGTATATTCTCTCCTCGACCAAACAGTCGGGCTCATACCAAGTATCACTTCCCATGACGCTCTTCGTCTTGTTGGGGGAAAGGGAGTTTTAGCGTCACTTGTCATAGTGGAGAATGTCAACCAGCCCGTACCCACGAGGAACGTGGTCTCTTCACATGATCTATGGCCTGAGTCTCCTCAAGACAATACAATACCCAGTTCTCCTTGACAACAAGGCGATCAGATTCCCATTGATCTTCCGGGAACGGATGACGTGAATATCAAGACGTTGGATTTTCCAAGGATGTGATTCTTAGGTAATCCATGAACGTTGGTCGTGCTTTTAGTCTTCTGGTGTTATATATATATATATATATATATATATATATATATACATATATATATATACATACATATTATATACATATATACATATATATATATATATACATATATATATATACATACATATATACATATATATATATACATATATATATATATATATTGGAAAGGATCACAATTTTACCCGTTATCAAGATATAGGAATATTCCTACGAGTCCACGGGGAAAATGGAACACGATAAGTTCCCAAGTGCACTTTCGTGTAATATTCACATCAGGGGACGCATAAGAGAGAAATATATATCAGTTGATATATATCGAAGAGACGAAGCTAGGACGCCATTTGGTAAACATGTTTACCAAATGGCGTCCTAGCTTCGTCTCCTCGATGTATATCAACCGACTTATATTTCTCTCTTGTTTCTCCCCTGATGATGTGATTATTACACGAAAGTGCACTTGGGAACTTATCGCGTTTCATTTTCCCCGTGGACACATACGTATATATATATGTATATATATATATATATATATATATATATATATATATATATATATATATATATATATATATATATATATATATATATATATGGACGATTTTTGCAGGGAAATAATGCAAATGAATGGGAGATGTATAAAAGAAAGAGGCAGGAGGTCAAGAGAAAGGTGCCAGAGGTGAAAGAGAGGGCAAATCAGAGTTGGGGTGAGAGAGTATCATTACATTTTAGGGAGAATAAGATGATATTTTGGAAGGAGGTAAATAAAGTCGTAAGACAAGGGAATCAATGGGAACTTCAGTGAAGGGGGCTAATGGGGAGGTGATAACAATTAGTGGTGATGTGAGAAGGAGATGGAGTGAGTATTTTGAGGGTTTGTTGAACGTGTTTAATGATAGAGTGGCGTATATAGGTTGGTTTGGTCGAGGTGGTGTGCAAAGTGAGAGGGTTAGGGAAAATGATTTGGTAAACAGAGAAGAGGTGGTAAAAGCTTTGCGGAAGATGAAAGCCGGCAAGGCAGCGGGTTTGGATGGTATTGCATTGGAATTTATTAAAAAACGGGGTGACTGTATTGTTGACTGGTTGGTAAAGTTATTCAAAGTATGCATGATTCATGGTGAGGTGCCTGAGGATTGGCGGAATGCTTGCATAGTGCCATTGAACAAAGGCAAAGGGGATAAAAGTGAGTGCTCAAATTACAGAGGCATAAGTTTAAGTATTCCAGGTAAATTATATGGGAGGGTATTGATTGAGAGGGTGAAGGCATGTACAGAGAATCAGATTGGGGAAGAGCAGTGTGGTTTCAGAAGTGGCAGAGGATGTGTGGATCAGGTGTCCGCTTTGAAGAATGTTTGGGAGAAATATTTAGAGAAGCAAATGGATTTGTATGTAGCATTTATGGATCTGGAGAAGGCATATGATAGAGTTGATAGAGATGCTCCGTGGAAAGTATTAAGAATATATGGTGTGGGAGGTAAGTTGTTAGAAGCAGTAAAAAGTTTTTATCGAGAATACAAGGAATGTGTACGTGTTGGAAGAGAGGAAAGCGATTGGTTCTCAGAGAATGTAGGTATGCAGCAGGGGTGTGTGATGTCTTCATGGCTGTTTAATTTCTTCATGGATGGGGTTGTTAGGGAGGTGAACGCAAGAGTTTTGGAAAGAGGGGGCAAGTATGCAGTGTGTTGTGGATGAGAGACCTTTGGGAAGAGAGTCAGTTGTTGTTCGCTGATGATACAGCGCTGGTGTGAGAAACTGCAGAAGCTGGGGAGTGAGTTTGGTCAAGTGTGTGAAAGAAGAAAGCTGGGAGTAAATGTGAATAAGAGCAAGGTTATTGGGTACAGTAGGGTTGAGGGTCAAGTCAATTGGGAGGTAAATTTGAATGGAGAAAAACTGGAGGAAGTGAAGTGTTTTGGATATCTGGGCATAGATTTGGCATCGGATGGAATCATGGACGCGGAAGTGAATCATAGGGTGGGGGAGGGGGCGAAAGTTCTGGGTGCGTTGAAGAATGTATGGAAGTCGAGAACATTATCTCGGAAAGCAAAAGTGGGTATGTTTGAAGGAATAGTGGCCCCAACAATGTTATATGGTTGTGAGTTGTGCGGAGGAGGGTTGATGTGCTGGAAATGAGATGTTTGAGGACAATATGTGGTGTAAGGTGGTTTGATCAAGTAAGTGATAATAGGGCAAGAGAGATGTGTGGTAATAAAATGAGTGTGGATGAGAGAGCAGAAGAGGGTGTTTTGAAATAGTTTGGTCACATGGAGAGAATGAGTGAGGAAAGATTGACAAAGAGGATATATGTGTCAGAGGTGGAGGGAACGAGAAGTGGGAGACCAAATTGGAGGTGGAAAGATGGAGTGGAAATGACCGAGTGATCGGGGCCTGAACATGCAGGAAGGTGAAAAGCGTGCAAGAAATAGAGTGAATTGGAACGATGTAGTATACCGGCGTCGACGTGCTGTCAATGGATTGAACCAGGGCATGTGAAGTTCTGTGGTGCCTGGATGTGGAAAGGGAGCTGTGGTTTCGGTGCATTATTACATGACAGCTAGAGACTGAGTGTGAACGAATGTGGCCTTTGTTGTTTTTTCCAAATGCTACCTCGCACATATGAGGGGGGAGGGGGTTTATATTTCATGTGTGGTGGGGTGGCGATGGGAATGAATAAAGGCAGACAGTATGAATTATGTACATGTGTATATATGTATGTCTGTGTGTAACACAAAATCACAAAGTAACAACTATAAGTATAATAACTGATTAACCAAATTCAATCAACAATGAATCCATGAATCACATCTCCATGAATAGAAAAAATATTACCACAAATCAAATGAAAAGCAATTTCCCAGCACACAACATTAAACCATGTTAACACAACCACAAGTGCATTTAACCACAAAGGCAGCATAACTTATATAACAAAATCGTTCTGCTCCCCTACCACACCACCACACCTCGGGGAAGAGCCACTACACCTCAGGATGCCGTCTGGAATGAGACTGCCGTGGAAGGTATCGGCACCGATATATAAAGGGTTGGTATGAAGCCCGGCTTGTCTCAGTCAAAGTGAGACGAAGCAACAAGGACTTGAACTAATGAATCTTAACGCAGAACGATCTAGTTCCAACGTGGCAGAGAGGCAGTGGTGCGTAGTATGGAGGACAAAATAATATAAGAGTTTTAATTTAGATAAGAACTTAGGAGAGTACATGATAATATATATATATATATTTTTTTTTTTTATACTTTGTCGCTGTCTCCCGCGTTTGCGAGGTAGCGCAAGGAAACAGACGAAAGAAATGGCCCAACCCCCCCCCCCATACACATGTATATACATACGTCCACACACGCAAATATACATACCTACACAGCTTTCCATGGTTTACCCCAGACGCTTCACATGCCTTGATTCAATCCACTGACAGCACGTCAACCCCGGTATACCACATCGCTCCAATTCACTCTATTCCTTGCCCTCCTTTCACCCTCCTGCATGTTCAGGCCCCGATCACAAAAAATCTTTTTCACTCCATCTTTCCACCTACAATTTGTTCTCCCTCTTCTCCTCGTTCCCTCCACCTCCGACACATATATCCTCTTGGTCAATCTTTCCTCACTCATTCTCTCCATGTGCCCAAACCACTTCAAAACACCCTCTTCTGCTCTCTCAACCACGCTCTTTTTATTTCCACACATCTCTCTTACCCTTACGTTACTCACTCGATCAAACCACCTCACACCACACATTGTCCTCAAACATCTCATTTCCAGCACATCCATCCTCCTGCGCACAACTCTATCCATAGCCCACGCCTCGCAACCATACAACATTGTTGGAACCACTATTCCTTCAAACATACCCATTTTTGCTTTCCGAGATTATATATATATATATATATATATATATATATATATATATATGTCCTTGTACATAGTACTATTGTACAAAGGCAAAGGGGATAAGAGTGAGTGCTCAGATTACAGAGGTATAAGTTTGTTGAGCATTCCTGGTAAATTATATGGGAGGGTATTGATTGAGAGGGTAAAGGCATGTACAGAGCATCAGATTGGGGAAGAGCAGTGTGGTTTCAGAAGTGGTTGAGGATGTGCGGATCAGGTGTTTGCTTTCAAGAATGTATATGAAAAATACTTGGAAAAGCTAATGGATTTGTATGTAGCATTTATGGATCTGGAGAAGGCATATGATAGAGTTGATAGAGATGCTCTGTGGAAGGTATTAAGAATATATGGTGTGGGAGGCAAGTTGTTAGAAGCAGTGAAAAGTTTTTATCGAGGATGTAAGGCTTGTGTACGTGTAGGAAGAGAGGAGAGTGATTGGTTCTCAGTGAATGTAGGTTTGCGGCAGGGGTGTGTGATGTCTCCATGGTTGTTTAATTTGTTTATGGATGGGGTTGTTAGGGAGGTAAATGCAAGAGTTTTGGAAAGAGAGGCAAGTATGAAGTTTGTTGGGGATGAGAGAGCTTGGGAAGAGAGTCAGTTGTTGTTCGCTGATGATACAGCGCTGGTGGCTGATTCATGTGAGAAACTGCAGAAGCTGGTGACTGAGTTTGGTAAAGTGTGTGAAAGAAGAAAGTTAAGAGTAGATGTGAATAAGAGCAAGGTTATTAGGTACAGTAGGGTTGAGGGTCAAGTCAATTGTGAAGTAAGTTTGAATGGAGAAAAACCGGAGGAAGTAAAGTGTTTTAGATATCTGGGAGTGGATCTAGCAGCGGATGGAACCATGGAAGCGGAAGTGGATCATAGGGTGGGGGAGGGGGCGAAAATCCTGGGAGCCTTGAAGAATGTGTGGAAGTCGAGAACATTATCTCGGAAAGCAAAAATGGGTATGTTTGAAGGAACAGTGGTTCCAACAATGTTGTATGGTTGCGAGGCGTGGGCTGTGGATAGAGTTGTGCGCAGGAGGATGGATGCGCTGGAAAGGAGATGTTTGAGGAAAATGTGTGGTGTGAGGTGGTTTGATCGAGTAAGTAACGTAAGGGTAAGAGAGATGTGTGGGAATAAAAAGAGCGTGGTTGAGAGAGCAGAAGAGGGTGTTTTGAAATGGTTTGGGCACATGGAGAGAATGAGTGAGGAAAGATTTTCCAAGAGGATATATTTGTCGGAGGAGGAGGGAACGAGGAGAAGTGGGAGACCAAATTGGAGGTGGAAAGATGGAGTGAGAAAGATTTTGTGTGAACGGGGCCTGAACATGCAGGAGGGTGAAAGGAGGGCAAGGAATAGAGTTGATTGGATCGATGTGGTATACCGGGGTTGACCTGCTGTCTGTGGATTGAATCAGGGCATGTGAAGCGTCTGGGGTAAACCATGGAAAGCTGTGTAAGTATGTATATTTGCGTGTGTGGACGTATGTATATACCTGTGTATAGGGGTTGGTTGGGCCATTTCTTTGGTTTGTTTTCTTGCGCTACCTCGCAAACGACGGAGATAGCGACAAAGCAAAAAAAAAAAAAGAAAAAAATATGCAAAGATTCGAACCCCGTACCATTTGCGTGGTAGCTGGGAACGCTAACTGCGAGGCTATGATCGCCCCTAACAGGGAAATGACAATTCGATTGTTTGTAATCCAATACCCTTAAACAAGATCTTAGGAGGGTACATGATAATTTATATCCCTGGGGAAAGGGGAGATAGAATACTTCCCACGTATTCCTTGCGTGTCGTAGAAGGCGACTAAAAGGGAAGGGAGCACGGGGCTGGAAATCTTCCCCTCTCATTTTTTTTTTCTTTAATTTTCCAAAGGAAGGAACAGAGAAGGGGGCCGGGTGAGTATGTTTCCGCAGAGGCCCAGTCCTCTGTTCTTAACGCTACCTCGCTGAGGCGGGAAATGGCGAATATGAATATATATATATATATATATATATATATATATATATATATTCTTATTTTTTTTTTTTGCTTTGTCGCTGTCTCCGGCGTTTGCGAGGTAGCGCAAGGAAACAGACGAAAGAAATGCCCCCCCCCCCCATACACATGTATATACATATGTCCACACACGCAAATATACATACCTACACAGCTTTCCATGTTTTACCCCAGACGCTTCACATGCCCTGATTCAATCCACTGACAGCACGTCAACCCGGTATACCACATCGATCCAATTCACTCTATTCCTTGCCCTCCTTTCACCCTCCTGCATGTTCAGGCCCCGATCACAAAAAATCTTTTTCACTTCATCTTTCCACCTCCAATTTGGTCTCCCACTTCTCCTGGTTTCCTCCACCTCCGACACATATATCCTCTTGGTCAATCTTTCCTCACTCATTCTCTCCATGTGCCCGATCCATTTCAAAACACCCTCTTCTGCTCTCTCAACCACGCTCTTTTTATTCCCACTCATCTCTCTCACCCTTACATTACTTAATCGATCAAACCACCTCACACCACACATTGTCCTCAAACATCTCATATCCAGCACATCCATCCTCCTGCGCACAACTCTATCCATAGCCCACGCCTCGCAACCATACAACATTGTTGGAACCACTTTTCCTTCAAACATACCCATTTTTGCTTTCCGAGATAATGTTCTCGACTTCCACACATTCTTCAAGGCTCCCAGGATTTTCGCCCCCTCCCCCACCCTATGATTCCCTTCCGCTTCCATGGTTCCATCCGCTGCCAGATCTACTCCCAGATACCTAAAACACTTTACTTCCTCCGGTTTTTCTCCATTCAAACTTACCTCCCAATTGACTTGACCCTCAACCCTACTGTACCTAATAACCTTGCTCTTATTCACATTTACTCTTAACTTTCTTCTTTCACACACTTTACCAAACTCAGTCACCAGCTTCTGCAGTTTCTCACATGAATCAGCTACCAGCGCTGTATCATCAGCGAACAACAACTGACTCACTTCCCAAGCTCTCTCATCCCCAACAGACTTTATACTTGCCCCTATTTCCAAAACTCTTGCATTTACCTCCCTAACAACCCCATCCATAAACAAATTAAACAACCATGGAGACATCACACACCCCTGCCGCAAACCTACATTCACTGAGAACCAATCACTTTCCTCTCTTCCTACACGTACACATGCCTTACATCCTCGATAAAAACTTTTCACTGCTTCTAACAACTTTCCTCCCACAACATATATTCTTAATACCTTCCACAGAGCATCTCTATCAACTCTATCATATGCCTTCTCCAGATCCATAAATGCTACATACAAATCCATTTGCTTTTCTAAGTATTTCTCACATACATTCTTCAAAGCAAACACCTGATCCACACATCCTCTACCACTTCTGAAACCACACTGCTCTTCCCCTATCTGATGCTCTGTACATGCCTTCACCCTCTCAATCAATACCCTCCTATATAATTTACCAGGAATACTCAACAAACTTATACCTCTGTAATTTGAGCACTCACTCTTATCCCCTTTGCATTTGTACAATAGCACTATGCACGCATTCCGTCAATCCTCAGGCACATCACCATGAGTCATACATACATTAAATAACCTTACCAACCAGTCAATAATACAGTCACCCCCATTTTTAATAAATTCCACTGAAATACCATCCAAACCTGCTGCCTTGCCGGCTTTCATCTTCCGCAAAGCTTTTATTACCTCTTCTCTGTTTACCAAATCATTTTCCCTAACCCTCTCACTTTGCACACCACCTCGACCAAAACACCCTATAACTGCCACTCTATCATCAAACACATTCAACAAACCTTCAGAATACTCGCTCCATCTCCTTCTCACATCCCCACTACATATTATCACCTCCCCATTTGCGCCCTTCAGTGAAGTTCCCATTTGCTCCCTTGTCTTACGCACGTTATTTACCTCCTTCCAGAGCATCTTTTTATTCTCCCTAAAATTTAATGATACTCTCTCACCCCAATTCTCATTTGCCCTCTTTTTCACCTCTTGCACCTTTTTCTTGACCTCCTGTCTCTTTTATACATCTCCCACTCAATTGCATTTTTTCCTGCAAAAATCGGCCAAATGCCTCTCTCTTCTCTTTCACTAATAATCTTACTTCTTCATCCCACAACTCACTACCCTTTCTAATCAACCCACCTCCCACTCTTCTCATGCCACAAGCATCTTTTGCGCAATCCATCACCGATTCCCTAAATACATCCCATTCCTCCCCCACTCCCCTTACTTCCATTGTTTTCACCCTTTTCCATTCTGTACTCAGTCTCTCCTGGTACTTCTTCACACAAGTCTCCTTCCCAAGCTCACTTACTCTCACCACCCTCTTCACCCCAAAATTCACTATTCTTTTCTGAAAACCCATACAAATCTTCACCTTAGCCTCCACAAGATAAAGATCAGACATCCCTCCAGTTGCACCTCTCAGCACATTAACATCCAAAAGTCTCTCTTTCGCGCGCCTGTCAATTAACACGTAATCCAATAACGGTCTCTGGCCATCTTTTCTACTTACATACGTATACTTATGTATATCTCTCTTTTTAAACCAGGTATTCCCAATCACCAGTCCTTTTTCAGCACATAAATCTACAAGCTCTTCACCATTTCCATTTACATCACTGAACACCCCATGTATACTAATTATTCCCTCAACTGCCACATTACTCACCTTTGCATTCAAATCACCCATCACTATAACCCGGTCTCGTGCATCAAAACCACTAACACACTCATTTAGCTGCTCCCAAAACACTTGTCTCTCTTATATGAAAGCCGGCAAGGCAGCAGGTTGGGATGGTATTGCAGTGGAATTTATTAAAAAAGGGGGTGACTGTATTGTTGACTGGTTCGTAAGGTTATCTAATGTATGTATGACTTATGGTGAGGTGCCTGAGGATTGGCGGAATGCGTGCATAGTGCCATTGTACAAAGGCAAAGGGGATAAGAGTGAGTGCTCAAATTACAGAGGTATAAGTTTGTTGAGTATTCCTGGTAAATTATATGGGAGGGTATTGATTGAGAGGGTGAAGGCATGTACAGAGCATCAGATTGGGGAAGAGCAGTGTGGTTTCAGAAGTGGTAGAGGATGTGTGGATCAGGTGTTTGCTTTGAAGAATGTATGTGAGAAATACTTAGAAAAGCAAATGGATTTGTATGTAGCATTTATGGATCTGGAGAAGGCATATGATAGAGTTGATAGAGATGCTCTGTGGAAGGTATTAAGAATATATGGTGTGGGAGGAAAGTTGTTAGAAGCAGTGAAAAGTTTTTATCGAGGATGTAAGGCATGTGTACGTGTAGGAAGAGAGGAAAGTGATTGGTTCTCAGTGAATGTAGGTTTGCGGCAGGGGTGTGTGATGTCTCCATGGTTGTTTAATTTGTTTATGGATGGGGTTGTTAGGGAGGTAAATGCAAGAGTTTTGGAAAGAGGGGCAAGTATGAAGTCTGTTGGGGATGAGAGAGCTTGGGAAGTGAGTCAGTTGTTGTTCGCTGATGATACAGCGCTGGTGGCTGATTCATGTGAGAAACTGCAGAAGCTGGTGACTGAGTTTGGTAAAGTGTGTGGAAGAAGAAAGTTTAGAGTAAATGTGAATAAGAGCAAGGTTATTAGGTACAGTAGTGTTGAGGGTCAAGTCAATTGGGAGGGGAGTTTGAATGGAGAAAAACTGGAGGAAGTGAAGTGTTTTAGATATCTGGGAGTGGATCTGGCAGCGGATGGAACCATGGAAGCGGAAGTGGATCATAGGGTGGGGGAGGGGGCGAAAATTCTGGGGGCCTTGAAGAATGTGTGGAAGTCGAGAACATTATCTCGGAAAGCAAAAATGGGTATGTTTGAAGGAATAGTGGTTCCAACAATGTTGTATGGTTGCGAGGCGTGGGCTATGGATAGAGTTGTGCGCAGGAGGATGGATGTGCTGGAAATGAGATGTTTGAGGACAATGTGTGGTGTGAGGTGGTTTGATCGAGTGAGTAACGTAAGGGTAAGAGTGATGTGTGGAAATAAAAAGAGCGTGGTTGAGAGAGCAGAAGAGGGTGTTTTGAAGTGGTTTGGGCACATGGAGAGGATGAGTGAGGAAAGATTGACCAAGAGGATATATGTGTCGGAGGTGGAGGGAGCAAGGAGAAGAGGGATACCAAACTGGAGGTGGAAAGATGGAGTGAAAAAGATTTTGTGTGATCGGGGCCTGAACATGCAGGAGGGTGAAAGGAGGGCAAGGAATAGAGTGAATTGGAGCGATGTGGTATACCGGGGTTGACGTGCTGTCAGTGGATTGAATCAAGGCATGTGAGGCGTCTGGGGTAAACCATGGAAAGCTGTGTAGGTATGTATATTTGCGTGTGTGGACGTATGTATATACATGTGTATGGGGGGGGGGGGGTTGGGCCATTTCTTTCGTCTGTTTCCTTGCGCTACCTCGCAAACGCGGGAGACAGCGACAAAGTATAAAAAACAAAAATATATATATATATATATATATATATATATATATATATATATATATATATATATATATATATGCTAATAACCAGGAAGAAAATGAGACACGATAAGTCCCCAAGTGCACTTTGGTGTAATGAGACAGAAGACGTAGTGCCGTCAGTTGATAGACAAGGAGGGGACGCCTTCGATAAACAAGTGTTTACTTGTCTACCAATGGTGTCTTATGTACATCTCTTCCTTGTATATCAACTGACTGTTCTACGTCCTATGTCTCATTCTTGTTTCTTCCCCGATGATGTGATCATTACATGAAAATGCACTTGGGAACTTATCGCTATTCATTTTCCTCGTGGTTATATGCATATACAAGATGACGCACACCAATGAGACCTCACGCAATATATATATATATATATATATATATATATATATATAGAGAGAGAGAGAGAGAGAGAGAGAGAGAGCGAGCGTTAATGAGATGGCACTGATTAGGGCTTCAGTTGCCCGTTCCGACTCAGCTAACAAATTCATAAGAAAATATAACAAGACCATCATCAACACAACCTTGTAATATCCTCACTAACACCAGTACAAGCTCTTTTGTCGTTTACCTATGTGACCACCACACGCGCCTGACTGTGGTAGGAATGTGTCTGGAAGTTCCCTCAGTCTACGACATTTCCTGGAGCGAAAGGACCTGCCCTCCCGTGAGCCAGCGCCTCCCACAAAAGGCGAGAGAGACTCCACCGGAGTAAGCCAACTATAAACACCCTCCTGGCTATGTTTGGTCGCCAGTCGCTCCCCGCCTCACCAGGATGTCCTGTGACCTCAAGACTTATAGGTATATCACAACACACTCAGAGGCGAATGAGTCAAAGATGGGTAGTCTTAATTGCTAATACCCGGACACATGTGACAGACGACCGCCAATCACTTAGAACGAGTTCTGATGGAAACGAGTTGTGCACAAGGTCAAAATGACGAGCTTGGAGATGGGACTTCCATGTACATATGAAGGCTATTTGCCTGCTACTGAGAGAAAACGTAATGTGAAATTATTCGTGATATATATATATATATATATATATATATATATATATATATATATATATATATATATACACAGTATTTCAATTTCCAAAATGAGAAACAGAAGAAGGAGTCACGCAGGGAGTGCTCATCCTCCTCGAAGGCTCAGACTGGGATGTCTGAATGTGTGTGGATATAACCAAGATGAGAAGAAAGAAGATATAGGTAGTATGTTCAAGGAAAGGAGCCTGGATGTTTTGACTGAGTGAAACGAGACTCAAGGGTAAATGGGAAGAGTGGTTTGGGAATGTCTCGGTAGTAAAATCAGGGGTTAGTGAGAGGACAAGAACTAAGGAAGAAGTAGCACTACTCCTGAAGCAAGAGTTATGGGACTGTGTGATAGAGTGCAAGCAAATAAATTCTACATTGATATGGGTAAAACTGAAAGTGGATGGAGAGAGGCAAGTGTTTTGGGAGCAGCCGAGTGAGTGTGTTAAGAGGTTTGATGCACGACACCAGGAATTAGTGATGGATGATGTAAATGCGAAGGTGAGTAATGTGGCAGTTGAGGGTATGATTCGTGTATATGGGGTATTCAGTGTTGTTATTGGAAAGGGTGAAGAGCTTGTGGATCTGTGTGCTGAAAAAAGACCGGTGATTGGGAATACCAGTCAGTGAACTGAACCAGGGCCAATGAAACAGCCGGGGTATATCACGGAAAGGTCTCAGGAAACTGATTCTGGATAGCAGTCTGTGATATCGTTGCCTTGCACATGACAGCTACAGAATGGATGTAAACGAATAAGTCCTTTCTTTTTCTGTTCCAGTGGTTCTACCTAGGTAATGTGGGAAACACCAAAGAAGGAACAGAGAAGGTTGCTAGGTGAGGATATTCCCTCAAAGGCCCAGTCCTTTGTTCCTAACGCTACCTTGCTAATGCGGGAAATGGCAAATAGTATGAAAAAAATATGATATATATATATATATATATATATATATATATATTTATATATTTTTTTTTTTCATACGATTCGCCATTTCCCGCATTTGCGAGGTAGCGTTAAGAACAGAGGACTGGGCCTTAGAGGGAAAATCCTCACCTGGCCCCCTTCTCTGTTCCTTCTTTTGGAAAATTAAAAAAAAAACGAGAGGGGAGGATTTCCAGCCACCCGCTCCCTCCCCTTTTAGTCGCCTTCTACGACACGCAGGGAATACGTGGGAAGTATTCTTTCTCCCCTATCCGCAGGGATAATATATATATATATATATATATATATATATATGTATATATATATATATATATATATATATATATATATATATATATATATATAGGCGACTAAAGGGGACGGGAGCAGGGGACAGGAAAAACTAACCTCCTTATATTTTAACCTTCTAGAAGGGGAAACAGAAGGAGTCAAGCAGAGAGTGTTCATCCTCCTCGAAGGCTCAGACTGAGGTATCTAAATGTGTGTTGATGTAACGAAGATGAGAAAAAAGGAGAGATAGGTAGTATGTTTGAGGAAAGGAACCTAGATGTTTTGGCTCCGAGTGAAACGAAGCTCAAGGGTAAAGGGGAAAGGTGGTTAGGGAATATCTTGGGAGTAAAGTCAGGGGTTAGTGAGAGGACAAGAGCATGGGAAGGAGTAGCACTACTCCAGAAACAGGAGTGGTGGGAGTATGTGATAGCGTGTAAGAAAGTAAACTCTAGATTGATATGGATAAAACTGAAAGTGGATGGAGAAAGCTGGGTGATTTTTGCATGAGAAGGAAGATCATGAGAGCCAAGTGTTTTGGGAGCAGCTGAGTGAGTGTGTTAGTAATTTTGATGCACGAGAACGGGTTATAGTGATGGGCGATTTGAATGCAAAGGTGAGCAATGTGGCAGTTGAGGGAATTATTGATGTACATGGGGTGTTCACTGTTGTAAATGGAAATGGTGAAGAGCTTGTAGATTTATGTGCTGAAAAAGGACTGGTGATTGGGAATACCTGGTTTAAAAAGAGAGATATACATAAACATACGTACTAAGTAGGAGAGATGGACAGAGAGCGTTATTGGATTACGTGTTAATTGATAGGCGCGCGAAAGAGAGACTTTTGGGTGTTAATGTGCTGAGAGGTGCAACTGGAGGTACGTCTTATCATCATCTTGTGGAAGCGAAGGTGAAGATTTGTAGAGGTTTTCAGAAAAGAGGAGAGAATGTTGGGGTGAAAAGAGTGGTGAGAGTAAGTGAACTTGGGAAGGAGATTGTGTGAGGAAGTACCAGGAGAGACTGAATACAGAATGGAAAAAGGTGAGAACAAAGGACGTAAGGGGAGTTGGGGAGAAATGGGATGTATTTAGGGAAGCAGTGATAGCTTGCGCAAAAGATGCTTGTGGCATGAGAAGCGTGGGAGGTGTGCAGATTAGAAAGGGTAGCGAGTGCTGGAATGAAGAAGTAAGATCATTAGTGAAAGAGAAGAGAGGCATTTGGAAGATTTTTGCAAGGAAATAATGTAAATGAGTGGGAGATGCATAAAAGAAAGAGGCAGGAGGTCAAGAGAAAGTTGAAAGAAGTGAAAAAGAAGGCAAATGAAAGTTTCGGTGAGAGAGTATCATTAAATCTTAGGGAGAATAAGAAGATGTTTTGGAAGGAGGTAAATAAAGTGCGTAAGACAAGGGAACAAATGGGAACTTCAGTGAAGGGGGCTAATGGGGAAGTGATTACAAGTAGTGGTGATGTGAGAAGGAGATGGAGTGAGTATTTTGAAAGGTTTGTCGACTGTTTAATGCTAGAGTAGCAGATATAGGGTATTTTGGTCGAGGTGGTATGCAAAGTGAAAGGGTTAGGGAAAATTATTTGGTCAACAGAGAAGAGGTAGTAAAATCTTTGAGGAAGATGAAAGCCGGCAAGGCAGCAGGTTTGGATGGCACTACAGTGGAATTTATCAAAAAAGGGGGCGACTGTACTGGTGACCGATTGGTAAGGTTATTCAATTTATGTATGACTTATGGTGAGGCGCTTGAGGATTAGCGGAATGCTTGCATAGTGCCATAGTACAAAGGCAAAGGTGATAAGGGCGAGTGCTCAAATTACAGAGGTATAAGTTTGTTGAGTATTCCTAGGAAATTATATGGGAGGGTATTGATTGAGAGGATGAAGGCATGTACAGAGCATCAGATTGGGGAAGAGCTGTGTGGTTTCAGAAGTGGCAGAGGATGTGTGGATCAGATGTTTGCTTTGAAGAATGTATGCGAGAAATACTTAGAAAAGCAAATGGATTTGTATGTAGCATTTATGGATCTGGAGAAGGCATATGATAGAGTTGATAGAGATGCTCTGTGGAAGGTATTAAGGATATTTGGTGAGGGAGGCAAGTTGTTAGAAGCAGTGAAAAGTTTTTATTAGGGATGCAAGGCATGTGTACGTGTAGGAAGAGAGGAAAGTGATTGGTTCTCAGTGAATGGAGGTTTGCGGCAGGGGTGTGTGATCTCTCCATGTTTATTCAGTTTGTTTATGGATGGGTTGTTAGGGCGGTGAATGCAAGATTTTTGGAAAGAGGGGCAAGTGTGCAGTCTGTTGTGGATGAGAGAGCATGGGAAGTGAGCCAGTTGTTGTTCCCTAATGATACAGGGCTGGTGGCCGATTCGTGTGAGAAACTGTAGAAGCTGGTCACTGAGTTTGGTATAGTGTGTGAAAGAAGAAAGCTGAGAGTAAATATGAATAAGAGCAAGGTTATTAGGTACAGTAGGGTTGAGAGGCAAGTCAATTGGGAGGTAAATTTGAATGGAGAAACACTGGAGGAAGTGAAGTGTTTTAGATATCTGGGAGTGGATTTGGCAGTGGATGGAACCATGGAAGCGGAAGTGAATCACATGGCGGGGGAGGGGGCGAAAATTCTGGGAGCGTTGAAGAATGTGTGGAAGTCGAGAACATTATCTCGGAAAGCAAAAATGGGTATGCTTGAAGGAATAGTGGGTCCAACAATATTATATAGTTGCGAGGCGTGGGCTATAGACAGTTGTGCGGAGGAGGGTGGATGTGCTGGAAATGAGATGTTTTAGGACAATATGTGGTGTGAGGCGGTTTGATCGAGTAATGATAGTGTAAGACAGATGTGTGGTAATAAAAAGAGTGTGGTTGAGAGAGCAGAAGAGGGTGTTTTGAAATGGTTTGGTCACATTGAGAGAATAAGTGAGGAAAGGTTGACCAAGAGGATATATATGTTAGAGGTGGAGGGAACGAGAAGAGGGAGACCAGACTGGAGGTGCAAAGATGGAGTGAAAAAGATCTTGAGTGATCTGGGCCTGAGCATGCAGGAGGGTGAAATGCATGCAAGGAATAGAGTGAATTGGAACGATGTAGTATACCGGGGTCGACGTGCTGTTAATGGATTGAACCAGGGCATGTGAAGCGTCTGGGGTAAACCATGGAAAGTTCGGCGAGGCTCGGATGTGGAAAGGGAGCTGTGGTTTTGGTGCAATATTACATGACAGCTAGAGACCGAGTGTGAACGAATGTGGCCTTTGTTGTCTTTTCTTAGCGCTTCCTCACGCACATGAGGGGGCTGTTATTTCATGTGTGGCGAGGTGGCGATGGGAATGAATAAAGACAGACACTATGAAGTATGTATATGTGTATATGTCTGTGTATATATATGTATACGTTGAGATGTATAGGTATGTACATGTGCGTGTGTGGACGTGTATGTATATACATGTGTATTTGGGTGGTTTGGGCCATTCTTTCGTGTTATTCCTTGCGCTACCTCGCTAACGCGGGAGACAGCAACAAAGCAAAAGTATATTTATATATATATATATATATATATATATATATATATAATAACGAAACTAGCTTTCACAGTAATGAAAGTAATGGTCGACATAGAGCACTGTTGTCTAGGTTATACTGCGAGGAGAAGACCAGTCATAAATGATTGTGAAAAATTATTTCATTAGGTCTAGAATGAGCCCAGGTTGATAATGATCAGTATTATTAATCAAAACATAGAAGTAACACAAAATCACAAAGTAACAGCAAGTATAATAACTAATTAACCATATTTAATCAACAATGAATCCACGAATCGCATCCCCATGAATACAAAAATATTACCACAAGTCAAATGAAACGCAATTTCCCAGCACACAACATAAAACTATGTTAATACAACCACAAGTGCATTTAACCACAAAGGCAGCTTACCTTATATAACAAAATCGTTCTGCTCCCCTACCACACCACCACACCTCGGGGAAGAGCCACTACACCTCAGGATGCCGTCTGGAATGAGACTGCCATGGAAGGCATCGGCACCGATATATAAAGGGTTGGTATGAAGCCCGGCTTGTCTCAGTCAAAGTGAGACGAACCAACAAGGTCTTGAACTAATGAATCCTAACGTAGAACGATTTGGTTCCAACGTGGCAGAGAGGAAGTGATGCGTAGTATGGAGGACAAAATAACATAAGAGTTTTAACTTAAACAAGATCTTAGGAGAGGACATGATAACATATATATATATATATATATATATATATATATATATATATATATATATATATATATATATATATATATATACATATATGCAAAGATTCGAACCTCGTACCATTTGCGTGGTAGCTGGGAACGCTAACTGCGAGGCTATGATCGCCCCTAACAGGGAAATGACTATTGGATTGTTAGTAATCCAATACCTTTAAACAATATCTTAGGAGGATACATAATATATATATATATATATATATATATATATATATATATATATATACATTATCCCTGGGGATAGGGGAGAAAGAATACTTTCCACGTATTCCCTGCGTGTCGTAGAAGGCGACTAAAAGGGGAGGGAGCGGGGGGACTGGAAATCCTCCCCTCTCGTTTTTTTTTTTTAATTTTCCAAAAGAAGGAACAGAGAATGGGACCAGGTGAGGATATTCCCTCAAAGGCGCAGTCCTCTGTTCTTAACGCTACCTCGCTAACGCGGGAAATGGCGAATAGTATGAAAAAAAAATATATATATATTCTGAGTACAGAATGGAAAAAGGTGAGAACAATGGAAGTAAGGAGAGTGGGGGAGGAATGGGATGTATTTAGGGAATCAGTGATGGATTGCGCAAAAGATGCTTGTGGCATGAGAAGAGTGGGAGGTGGGTTGATTAGAAAGGGTAGTGAGTGGTGGGATGAAGAATTAAGAGTATTAGTGAAAGAGAAGAGAGAGGCATTTGGACGATTTTTGCAGGGAAAAAATGAAATTGAGTGGGAGATGTATAAAAGAAAGAGACAGGAGGTCAAGAGAAAGGTGCAAGAGGTGAAAAAAAGGGCAAATAAGAGTTGGGGTGATAGAGTATCATTAAATTTTAGGGAGAGTAAAAAGATGTTCTGGAAGGAGGTAAATATGGTGCGTAAGACAAGGGAGCAAATGGGAACTTCAGTGAAGGGCGCAAATGGGGAGGTGATAACAAGTAGTGGTGATGTGAGAAGGAGTTGGAGTGAGTATTTTGAAGGTTTGTTGAATGTGTTTGATGATAGTGTGGCAGATATAGGGTGTTTTGGTCGAGGTGTTGTGCAAAGTGAGAGGGTTAGGGATGATGATTTGGTAAACAGAGAAGAGGTAGTAAAAGCTTTGCGGAAGATGAAAGCCGGCAAGGCAGCAGGTTTGGATGGTATTGCAGTGGAATTTATTAAAAAAGGGGGTGACTGTATTGTTGACTGGTTGGTAAGGTTATTTAATGTATGTATGACTCATGGTGAGGTGCCTGAGGATTGGCGGAATGCGTGCATAGTGCCATTGTACAAAGGCAAAGGGGATAAGAGTGGGTGCTCAAATTACAGAGGTATAAGTTTGTTGAGTATTCCTGCTAAATTATATGGGAGGATATTGAGTGAGAGGGTGAAGGCATGTACAGAGCATCAGATTGGGGAAGAGCAGTGTGGTTTCAGAAGTGGTAGAGGATGTGTGGATCAGGTGTTTGCTTTGAAGAATGTATGTGAGAAATACTTAGAAAAGCAAATGTATGTAGCATTTATGGATCTGGAGAAGGCTTATGATAGAGTTGATAGAGATGCTCTGTGGAAGGTATTAAGAATATATGGTGTGGGAGGCAAGTTGTTAGAAGCAGTGAAAAGTTTTTATCGAGGATGTAAGGCATGTGTACGTGTAGGAAGAGAGGAAAGTGATTGGTTCTCAGTGAATGTAGGTTTGCGGCAGGGGTGTGTGATGTCTCCATGGTTGTTTAATTTGTTTATGGATGGGGTTGTTAGGGAGGTGAATGCAAGATTTTTGGAAAGAGGGGCAAGTATGAAGTCTGTTGGGGATGAGAGAGCTTGGGAAGTGAGTCAGTTGTTGTTCGCTGATGATACATCGCTGGTGGCTGATTCATGTGAGAAACTGCAGAAGCTGGTGACTGAGTTTGGTAAAGTGTGTGAAAGAAGAAAGTTAAGAGTAAATGTGAATAAGAGCAAGGTTATTAGGTACAGTAGGGTTGAGGGTCAAGTCAATTGGGAGGCGAGTTTGAATGGAGAAAAACTGGAGGAAGTGAAGTGTTTTAGATATCTGGGAGTGGATCTGGCAGCGGATGGAACCATGGAAGCGGAAGTGGATCATAGGGTGGGGGAGGGGGCGAAAATTCTGGGAGCCTTGAAGAATGTGTGGAAGTCGAGAACATTATCTCGGAAAGCAAAAATGGGTATGTTTGAAGGAATAGTGGTTCCAACAATGATGTATGGTTGCGAGACGTGGGCTATGGATAGAGTTGTGCGCAGGAGGATGGATGTGCTGGAAATGAGATGTTTGAGGACAATATGTGGTGTGAGGTGGTTTGATCGAGTAAGTAACGTAAGGGTAAGAGAGATGTGTGGAAATAAAAAGAGCGTGGTTGAGAGAGCAGAAGAGGGTGTTTTGAAATGGTTCGGGCACATGAAGAGAATGAGTGAGGAAAGATTGACCAAGAGAATATATGTGTCGGAGGTGGAGGGAACGAGGAGAAGAGGGAGACCAAATTGGAGGTGGAAAGACGGAGTGAAAAAGATTTTATGTGATCGGGGCCTGAACATGCAGGAGGGTGAAAGGAGGGCAAGGAATAGAGTGAATTGGAGCGATGTGGTATACCGGGGTTGACGTGCTGTCAGTGGATTGAATCAAGGCATGTGAGGCGTCTGGGGTAAACCATGGAAAGCTGTGTAGGTATGTATATTTGCGTGTGTGGACGTATGTATATACATGTGTATGGGGGTGGGTTGGGCCATTTCTTTCGTCTGTTTCCTTGCGCTACCTCGCAAACGCGGGAGACAGCGACAAAGCAAAACAAATATATATATATATATATATATATATATATATATATATATATATATATATATATATATATATATATATATATATATATATATATATACTATGTGCTGAAAAAGGACTGGTGATTGGGAATTCCTGGTTTAAAAAGAGATATACATAAGTATACGTATGTAAGTAGGAGAGATGGCCAGAGAGCGTTATTGGATTACGTATTAATTGACAGGCGCGCGAAAGAGAGACTTTTGGATGTTAATGTGCTGAGAGGTGCAACTGGAGGGATGTCTGATCATTATTTTGTGGAGGCTAAGGTGAAGATTTGTATGTGTTTTCAGAAAAGAAGAGTGAATGTTGGGGTGAAGAGGGTGGTGAGAGTAAGTGAGCTTGGAAAGGAGACTTCTGTGAGGAAGTACCAGGAGAGACTGAGTACAGAATGGAAAAAGTTGAGAACAATGGAAGTAAGAGGAGTGGGGGAGGAATGGGATGTATTTAGGGAATCAGTGATGAATTGCACAAAAGATCCTTGTGGCATGAGAAGCGTGGGAGGTGGTTTGATTCGAAAGGGTAGTGAGTGGTGGGATGAAGAAGCAAGATTATTAGTGAAAGAGAAGAGAGGCATTTGGACGATTTTTGCAGGGAAAAAATGCAATTGAGTGGGAGATGTATAAAAGAAAGATACAGGAGGTCAAAAGAAATGTGCAAGGTGAAAAAGAGGGCAAATGAGAGAGTATCATTAAATTTTAGGGAGAATAAAAAGATGTTCTGGAAGGAGGTAAATAAAGTGCGTAACACAAGGGAGCAAATGGGAACTTCAGTGAAGGGGGCTAATGGGTAGGTGATAAGTAGTGGTGATGTGAGAAGGAGATGGAGTGAGTATTTTGAAGGTTTGTTGAATGTGTTTGATGATAGAGTGGCAGATATAGGGTGTTCTGGTCGAGGTGGTGTGCAAAGTGAGAGGGTTAGGGAAAATGATTTGGTAAACAGAGAAGAGGTAGTAAAAGCTTTGAGGAAGATGAAAGCCGGCAAGGCAGCAGGTTTGGATGGTATTGCAGTGGAATCTATTAAAAAAGGGGGTGACTGTATTGTTGACTGGTTGGTAAGGTTATTTAATGTATGTATGACTCATGGTGAGGTGCCTGAGGATTGGCGGAATGCGTGCATAGTGCCATTGTACAAAGGCAAAGGGGATAAGAGTGAGTGCTCAAATTACAGAGGTATAAGTTTGTTGAGTATTCCTGGTAAATTATATGGGAGGGTATTGATTGAGAGGGTGAAGGCATGTACAGAGCATCAGATTGGGGAAGAGCAGTGTGGTTTCAGAAGTGGTAGAGGATGTGTGGATCAGGTGTTTGCTTTGAAGAATGTATGTGAGAAATACTTAGAAAAGCAAATGGATTGTATGTAGCATTTATGGATCTGGAGAAGGCATATGATAGAGTTGATAGAGATGCTCTGTGGAAGGTATTAAGAATATATGGTGTGGGAGGCAAGTTGTTAGAAGCAGTGAAAAGTTTTTATCGAGGATGTAAGGCATGTGTACGTGTAGGAAGAGAGGAAAGTGATTGGTTCTCAGTGAATGTAGGTTTGCGGCAGGGGTGTGTGATGTCTCCATGGTTGTTTAATTTGTTTATGGATGGGGTTGTTAGGGAGGTGAATGCAAGAGTTTTGGAAAGAGGGGCAAGTATGAAGTCTGTTGTGGATGAGAGAGCTTGGGAAGTGAGTCAGTTGTTGTTCGCTGATGATACAGCGCTGGTGGCTGATTCATGTGAGAAACTGCAGAAGCTGGTGACTGAGTTTGGTAAAGTGTGTGAAAGAAGAAAGTTAAGAGTAAATGTGAATAAGAGCAAGGTTATTAGGTACAGTAGGGTTGAGGGTCAAGTCAATTGGGAGGTGAGTTTGAATCGAGAAAAACTGGAGGAAGTGAAGTGTTTTAGATATCTGGGAGTGGATCTGGCAGCGGATGGAACCACGGAAGCGGAAGTGAATCATAGGGTGGGGGAGGGGGCGAAAATCTGGGAGCCTTGAAGAATGTGTGGAAGTCGAGAACATTATCTCGGAGAGCAAAAATGGGTATGTTTGAAGGAATAGTGGTTCCAACAATGTTGTATGGTTGCGAGGCGTGGGCTATGGATAGAGTTGTGCGCAGGAGGATGGATGTGCTGGAAATGAGACGTTTGAGGACAATGTGTGGTGTGAGGTGGTTTGATCGAGTAAGTAACGTAAGGGTAAGAGAGATGTGTGGAAATAAAAAGAGCGTGGTTGAAGAGAGCAGAAGAGGATGTTTTGAAATGGTTTGGGCACATGGAGAGAATGAGTGAGGAAAGATTGACCAAGAGGATATATGTGTCGGAGGTGGAGGGAACGAGGAGAAGAGGAGACCAAATTGGAGGTGGAAAGATGGAGTGAAAAAGATTTTGTGTGATCGGAGCCTGAACATGCAGGAGGGTGAAAGGAGGGCAAGGAATAGAGTGAATTGGAGCGATGTGGTATACCGGGGTTGACGTGCTGTCAGTGGATTGAATCAAGGCATGTGAGGCGTCTGGGGTAAACCATGGAAAGCTGTGTAGGTATGTATATTTGCGTGTGTGGACGTATGTATATACATGTGTATGGGGGTGGGTTGGGCCATTTCATTCGTCTGTTTCCTTGCGCTACCTCGCAAACGCGGGAGACAGCGACAAAGCAAAACACAAAACAAATATATATATATATATATATATATATATATATATATATATATATATATATATATATATATATATGCTGAAAAAGGACTGGCGATTGGGAATTCCTGGTTTAAAAAGAGAGATATACATAAGTATACGTATGTAAGTAGGAGAGATGGCCAGGGAGCGTTATTGGATTACGTATTAATTGACAGGCGCGCGAAAGAGAGACTTTTGGATGTTAATGTGCTGAGAGGTGCAACTGGAGGGATGTCTGATCATTATCGTGTGGAGGCTAAGGTGAAGATTTGTATGGGTTTTCAGAAAAGAAGAGTGAATGTTGGGGTGAAGAGGGTGGTGAGAGTAAGTGAGCTTGGAAAGGAGACTTCTGTGAGGAAGTACCAGGAGAGACTGAGTACAGAATGGAAAAAGATGAGAACAATGGAAGTAAGAGGAGTGGGGGAGGAATCTGATGTATTTAGGGAATCAGTGATGGATTGCACAAAAGATGCTTGTGGCATGAGAAGCGTGGGAGGTGGGTTGATTCGAACGGGTAGTGAGTGGTGGAATGAAGAAGTAAGATTATTAGTGAAAGAGAAGAGACGCATTTGGACGATTTTTGCAGGGAAAAAATGCAATTGAGTGGGAGATGTATAAAAGAAAGAGACAGGAGGTCAAAAGAAAGGTGCAAGGTGAAAAAGAGGGCAAATGAGAGAGTATCATTAAATTTTAGGGAGAATAAAAAGATGTTCTGGAAGGAGGTAAATAGGGTACGTAAGACAAGGGAGAAAATGGGAACTTCAGTGAAGGGGGCTAATGGGTAGGTGATAAGTAGTGGTGATGTGAGAAGGAGATGGAGTGAGTATTTTGAAGGTTTGTTGAATGTGTTTGATGATAGAGTGGCAGACATAGGGTGTTTTGGTCGAGGTGGTGTGCAAAGTGAGAGGGTTAGGGAAAATGATTTGGTAAACAGAGAAGAGGTAGTAAAATCTTTGAGGAAGATGAAAGCCGGCAAGGCAGCAGGTTTGCATTGTATTGCAGTGGAATCTATTAAAAAAGGGGGTGACTATTGTTGACTGGTTGGTAAGGTTATTTAATGTATGTATGACTCATGGGGATGTGCCTGAGGATTGGCGGAATGCGTGCATAGTGCCATTGTACAAAGGCAAAGGGGATAAGAGTGAGTGCTCAAATTACAGAGGTATAAGTTTGTTGAGTATTCCTGGTAAAGTATATGGGAGGGTATTGATTGAGATGGTGAAGGCATGTACAGAGCATCAGATTGGGGAAGAGCAGTGTGGTTTCAGAAGTGGTAGAGGATGTGTGGATCAGGTGTTTGCTTTGAAGAATGTATGTGAGAAATACTTAGAAAAGCAAATGGATTTGTATGTAGCATTTATGGATCTGGAGAAGGCATATGATAGAGTTGATAGAGATGCTCTGTGGAAGGTATGAGAATATATGGTGTGGGAGGCAAGTTGTTAGAAGCAGTGAAAAGTTTTTATCGAGGATGTAAGGCATGTGTACGTGTAGGAAGAGAGGAAAGTGATTGGTTCTCAGTGAATGTAGGTTTGCGGCAGGGGTGTGTGATGTCTCCATGGTTTAATTTGTTTATGGATGTGGTTGTTAGGGAGGTGAATGCAAGAGTTTTGGAAAGAGAGGCAAGTATGAAGTCTGTTGTGGATGAGAGAGCTTGGGAAGTGAGTCAGTTGTTGTTCGCTGATGATACAGCGCTGGTGGCTGATTCATGTGAGAAACTGCAAAAGCTGGTGACTGAGTTTGGTAAAGTGTGTGAAAGAAGAAAGTTAAGAGTAAATGTGAATAAGAGCAAGTTTATTAGGTACAGTAGGGTTGAGGGTCAAGTCAATTGGGAGGTAAGTTTGAATGGAGAAAAACTGGAGGAAGTAAAGTGTTTTAGATATCTGGGAGTGGATCTGGCAGCGGATGGAACCACGGAAGCGGAAGTGAATCATAGGGTGGGGGAGGGGGCGAAAATCCTGGGAGCCTTGAAGAATGTGTGGAAGTCGAGAACATTATCTCGGAAAGGAAAAATGGGTATGTTTGAAGGAATAGTGGTTCCAAGAAAGTTGTATGGTAGCGAGGCGTGGACTATGGATAGAGTTGTGCGTAGGAGGGTGGATGTGCTGGAAATGAGACGTTTGAGGACAATGTGTGGTGTGAGGTGGTTTAATCGAGTAAGTAATGTATGGGTAAGATAGATGTGTGGAAATAAAAAGCGTTGTTAAGAGAGCAGAAGAGGATGTTTTGAAATGGTTTGGGCACATGGAGAGAATGAGAGAGGAAAGATTGACCAAGAGGATATATGTGTCGGAGGTGGAGGGAACGAGGAGAAGAGGGAGACCAAATTGGATGTGGAAAGATGGAGTGAAAAAGATTTTGAGTGATCGGAGCCTGAACATGCAGGAGGGTGAAAGGCGGGCAAGGAATAGAGTGAATTGGGTCGATGTGGTATACCGGGGTTGACGTGCTGTCAGTAGATTGAATCAGGGCATGTGAAGCGTCTGGGGTAAACCATGGAAAGTTGTGTGGGGCCTGGATGTGGAAAGGGAGCTGTGGTTTCGGGCATTATTGCATAACAGCTAGAGACTGAGTGTGAACGAATGGGGCCTGTGTTGTCTTTACCTAGCGCTACCTCGCACACATGAGGGGGGAGGGTGATTGTATTCCATGTGTGGCGAGGTGGTGATGGGAATGAATAAAGGCAGACAGTGTGAATTGTGTGCATGGGTATATATGTATGTGTCTGTGTGTTTATATATATGTGTACATTGAGATGTATAGGTATGTATATTTCCGTGTGTGGACGTGTATGTATATACATGTGTATGGGGGTGGGTTGGGTCATTTCTTTCGTCTGCTTCCTTGCGTTACCTCGCAAACGCGGGAGACAGCGACAAAGCAAAATGAATATATATATATATATATATATATATATATATATATATATATATATATATATATATATATATATTCAACTGCGTTTGGACCTCACTTGCCTTCTCAGAGGAGCCGTCTACCTGGGAATATGATACAGACAACCCAAAATGATCTTAGCAAAGTGGACAGGTCTTCCAGACTTCCCACAAATGCGTAGGACCCGTAGGCAACTTCGTGCACTAAGTGGTCAGCCAATTGAGGGAGGAGCTTTGCTCGTAATCTGGGAAATCTGTGGTCATCAGTCTCTGGTCTTGTCACCCGGCAGTTTAGATCCATCATTTAGATAAACACCATAAATACTTAGCATCATTAATCGTGTCCAGTTAAATGACCATGAAATCGCCGACTGATGGTCTTCTGTAAGTAGGATCGACAACCCGGCTCATTATTTAGTCTTCAAACCTACGAAGAATACGAAGTTAAGATTGGAAGCTTTCCTCACCCCGGGGAGGTGGAGTAAACACCATACATGTCGTCTCCCCTCCCCAAACAGCATTAGCCAGCACACACGGGCCACCGTGGTGTAGTGTTTAGCGCTACGTACCCCGAGTCAGCACGGGGTAGGTTCGAATCCTGGGCGTGGCTATCGGCCTACATTCACCCAAGGGGTTTATCCTCTGCTCGAGGTTGGTCAATAAATGGGCACTTGACATTGGCTGGGGTCTGTGTGTATTTCAGTGTACACACACTGGAGTAAAGACATGGTATATGCATGGAAGGTCAAGAGACGGGGCAATATGAGTGTGAATAACTCTCCCCTGTAACATGCACAAATTGTAGTCACTCTATCCATGTGAACATGAATTACGGTTACTATCCCAGTGAAACGTTTGGATTTCCAGTGAGAACTACTACAAGTGTTGTAGCAGTCTTTCGAAGTGTGATTTCCTTCCAGTATGAATAGGAATGACGTGGACCTTCACCTAGGAAGAGTCCCGCCTGTGACTGTGTATTAGAGGCTTCGTGTACAGCACACACACACACACACACACACACACACACACACACACGCTGGTCTTGGATCATGGTAGCAACACCACACGTGCAGATCTTCCACTCATACCACCTCCTACAGCTAACTTCCCACCTCCTCAATTCTGGTTACTTCCCGTCCCAAAGGAGAAGGTTAGCCTTAACGTAGTGGAGACTCAAAATGCATAATCTCCTTCCTCAAACGTATTAGCCACATACAAATGATTAAGATATTCATCGCACTGTAGCCCACCATCACGTGTGCACCAGAACTGCTTAAGATATTCAACTCACTGTTGCCCACCATCATGTGTTCAGTAGAAGTGATTAAGATATTCATCCCACTGTAGCCCACCACTATGTGTTCACCAGAACTGCTCAAGATGTTCATCCCACTGTAGCCCTCCACCATGTGTTTACCAGAACTGCTTAAGATGTTCATCCCATTGTAGCCCACCACCATGTGTTCACCAGAACTGCTTAAGATGTTCATCCAACTGTAGCCCACCACCATGTGTTCACCAGAACTGCTTAAGATATTCATCCCATTGTAGCCCACCACCATGTGTTCACCAGAACTGCTTAAGATATTCAACTTACTGCTGTCCACCATCATGTGTTCAGTAGAAGTGCTTAAGATAATCATCCCACTGTAGCCCTCTACCATGTGTTCACCAGAACTGCTTAAAATATTCATCCCATTGTAGCCCACCACCATGTGTTCAGTAGAACTGCTTAAGATATTCATCCCACTATGGTCTATGATCATCAGTGTCCAACATAAGGCCTCCATTAGGTATTTGATGGAACCAGTTCGGGTACCTGACTTCGAGTGGAGTTGCTGCGATGCTTCTGATAAGCAAATAAAACGATGATTTGCAACAGGAAATCCCCCATGAACCTTTGACTCACTCTCTCTCTCTCTCTCTCTCTCTCTCTCTCTCTCTCTCTCTCTCTCTCTCTCTCTCTCTCTCTCTCTCTCTCTCTCTCTTAGCTTCCAGGTGGCTCCCTGCCCAACAAGGCTGCGCCTCGAAACCTTATCTCCCCTACCCACGTGAGGCGTATCACTCCTACTGACTCTGAGGGAAAGAGTCAACCTCTGCATCTTGGACTCCACTTGAAGTGATCTCTTGCTTGCTTCCAGGGGCTGATGGTCAGGCATCTAGGCGTTCAGCAAGACGTCAGGAACACCAGGCGCTTCACCACTCGTTGGCCAACTGTCAGCCTACAAGACTGCAACGAACAGAAGCCATGTACGCGAGAGAGAATATAAACCCTCCATAAGACACCATAGCTGAGGACAAGCTTAGGCCCAGACATCCTCACTCCCTACCTCCACGCGACTCTACCAGGTGCAGGAGACTTCAGGCTTTAAAAGCCATGAGTACTTGCTCTTAAGATAAGGTGGACCAGCACGGGGGTGAATTCTTCCATCTCCTTCGTCTTTAAGTTAGTGATTTAAGAGAGAATGACAACTAGGTTGTGTTCAGTAACGAGAGACGCTTCTCTCCAGTAAATTCACCTGTCCTGAGGGAGCTGCCAGTGGCTCTGTATAAAGATATAGCCAGTTTCCTCACTGACCTCTCCGATATTACTACTCTACGTTCATCACTGGCGATTTGGCCACTGATGTGACCCTACCACAGTCCACAGAAAGACACGGCAACTAAATGCCTTAGTCTAAGCCAGGAATGATGAACAGTTGGGTTGACTGTGGATCAACTGCCGCAACCAGGATTCCGACTTATCCCTCTCAACTCCGGGCGCCCAGTGAATGCGTCACATTCAGCAACGCTAACCGCTACACCACAACAATGGGAATCGTGACACATCTCGTAACAAGCCGTCTGTATGAGACAGTGGCCGTGAAGAACACTCAGAGCAGTGAGGTAGAGTCTTTCTCCACCATTGAGGCACAGCTAAACTGCGAGAGTGTTGATATACCCAGGGGTAACATATCCAGGTGGCTGGCGTGACACAGAAATAGTCTTTCTCCACCAGTGAGGCACAGCTAACCTTTTGATGTACCCAGGGGTAACAGATCCTGACGCCTGGCCTGATACAAAAACATTCTTTCTCCACCAGTGAGGCACAACTAACCTGAGGGAGTGTTGACAGCTAACCTTTTGATATACCCAGTGCTAACAGATCCAGGCATCTAGCGTGCCATAGAGATAGTACGTGCGGCCAGAGATGACCACCATAACCATCAGGTTACCACACTAGTCACTACAGTCATTCCTAATTCGGTTATCAAGGCTCTGCTCGCCATTACCAGGGACAGATTTCCCCCTTCATCAGAATGTAGAACCTGCCAACTTTAATGCCCTGACACAGTGTACTCCACGTAATGCCTAGACACATGTATAACCAATGTATAATGCCTAGACACATGTATAACCAATGTATAATGCCTAGACACATGTATAACCAATGTATAATGCATAGACACATGTATAACCAATGTATAATGCCTAGACACATGTATAACCAATGTATGATGCATAGATAAATGTATAACCAATGTAGAATGCCTAGACATGTATAACCAACGTATAATGCCTAGACACATGTATAACCAATGTATAATGCCTAGACACATATATAGCCAACTTATAATGCCCAAACATAAGTGTTGCCAATGTATAATTCCCTGACACATGTGTAGTCAGATTATAATGCTACACATATGTGTAGCCAAAACATAATGCCCAGACACAGTGTGCTCAACTAATGCTTGGACACATGTGTAGCCAACGTATAATACTCAGATACATGTATAGCCAATGTATCATGCTCAGATAAGTGTGTACCCTACTTACATTTTCCAGCACATGTGTAGCCAACTTATAATGCCCAGGAAAAGTGTAACCAGCTTATAATGCACAGGTACAAATGTAGCCAACTTGCATTGCCCAGAATAAACGTAAGTAACTTATAATGCTCAAACACGAGTGCAACCAATTTATAATGCTCAAACACGAGTGTAACCAAGTTATAATGCCCAAACAGGAGTGTAACCAACTTATGAAGCTCAACACGAGTGTAACCAACTTATAATGCTCAAACACGAATGTCACCAGCTTACAATGCTCAAAGAAGAGTGTAACCAACTTATAATGCTCAAACAGGAGTTTAACCAACTTATAATGCTCAAACACGAGCGTACCCAACTTATAATGCTCAAACATGCGTGTAACCAATCAATAATGCTCAAACACTAGTGCAACCAACTCATAATGCACAGATACAATTGTAGTGAACACATACACAAACGCAATTGTAACCAACTTATCATACCCAGACAGACGTGTAGTAATGTTTGGAGATAACCAACACGCACAGTACTTTGCACAGTTATAGCTCATACTCTGCCCAGATAACAATGAACTCCTCTACCAGGCCCAGGTAACAGTGTATCAGATGTACGCATAGTAGAAATAAGGTAACTTATTTTCTCACTTGTTCTGCGGAGCAATATGACACCACGGGCGAAGGATTTAGAGAAATATCCATTGATCTGGCCCTACCTACACTGGTAGCCTATCTCTCATGATATCGCAAAATATCGATTGCTGGCGATATTTCCTGTAATTTACTATAATAAATGTCATACTAACTTCCTATTTGAGATGGAAATAAGTGTAAAGTGGGGCTACTGTAATTACTGAGGATGTCTGTCTCAGCCATGTTTACCTACCCTACTGAGACACACACACACACACACATATATATATATATATATATATATATATATATATATATATATATATATATATATATATATATATATACATATATTTAACGTTAATGAGATTGCCTTGATGCAGGCGTCAGCTGTCTGTGCCGTCACAGTTAACACACACACAAAAGTTAAGTGAGTAATTAGCTCGTCTACAGCCTATAAGGACCAGTTGATGGTCCCGTCAACCAGTAATTAGCTAACGACAACGAAGATGATTTAATGACTGAGATAATCCATCAACTTATAATGGAGGTTTGTGTGATATATGTGTATGTTCTTAATGTTGTGAATATTTGAATATTGACCATCTTATGCATGACCGAGAGAGAGAGAGAGAGAGAGAGAGAGAGAGAGAGAGAATACGTACTACACAACACCATGATAACTGGTCATGAGGGCTAGGCTAGCGCGTACCGCTCACCGCTCGTCTTCCTTGTTGCATAACATTGTGTTCCTCTCAGCCACCACGCACCACCCTATACACACTGTCGATCCAAGGCTGATCTAGGATCAACCTTGGCCATTTATTTAACCAGTTTTCTTTTAAATGTCTCATCAAATGTCCTTTGCATGGGTCATATTTCTCCTGGTATTACAATGAACAGTATTTTTCACTCTTTATCGTCGGATTCTCATATATCATCGTCTAATATCAGTGTCTAGTGTTCACAAAGCGTTCCACCTTGGTGGATGGTTCTGTGCCTTCCTTCCTGGTGTGGTTTTTGAGCCGACGACCATCACCCTGACGCCCTCTATCTGCCACCATCCATAGCTCATCCTGGACACATCCCTCCGTCACACACACACACACACACACACACACACACACACACCTAGTCTACGCCAGGTACTCTGCTCATCGACCAGCCCTTAAGAGAGGATGAACAGCTAGATGGACTGTGGACCGGCTGCTGCGACAAGGATTCAACCCGATACGAGTATGGTCCCCTACGTCCCGTGTTTGGGTGACGGTCAGTTCTACTGCCCCGCACACCACGGCAGCTCGTGTGTGTGTGTGTGTTTGTGCTTTAGCCACCTTCAACTCCAGCGCTTATAAGGGTCCGCTACACACACTCACGTCTTCACTCAGTCATAACTGTACAGGCCAGTGTGTCGACCTGTACACTTAAGGCTGCATAGTTGATATCCTACCCACACGCTGAGGTTCACTTGTACAGTTTTAGTGTGTACAACTGAGCGAGTACAGCGTTCTTTTTCATTGTATTAGCGGATGGAGCCATGGAAGCGGAAGTGAATCTAGGGTGAGGGAGGGGGCGAAAGTTCTGGGAGCGTTGAAAAATGTGTGGAAGTCGAGAACGTTATCTTGGAAAGCAAAAATGGGTAAGTTTGAAGGATTAGTGGTTCCAACAATGGAATATGGTTGCGAGGCGTGGGCTATAGATAGAGTTGTGCGGAGAAGGGTGGACGTGCTGGAAATGAGATGTTTGAGGACAATATGTGGTGTGAGGTGGTTTGATCGAGTAAGTAATAATAGGGTAAGAGAGATGTGTGGTAATAAAGAGTGTGGTCGAGAGAGCAGAAGAGGGTTTTTTGAAATGCTTTGGTCACATGGAGAGAATGAGTTAGGAAAGATTGACCAAGAGGATATATGTGTCGGAGGTGAAGGGAACGAGGAGAAGAGGGAGACCAAATTGGAGGTGGAAAGATGGAGTGAAAAAGATTTTGATTGATCGGTGCCTGAACATGCAGGAGAGTGAAAGGCGTGCAAGGAATAGAGTGAATTGGAACGATGTGGTATACCGGGGTCGACGTGCTGTCAATGGATTGAACCAGGGCTTGTGAAGCGTCTGGGGTAAACCATGGAAAGTTCTTTGGGGCCTGGATATGGAAAGGGAGCTGTGGTTTGGGTGCATTATTACATGACAGCTAGAGACTGAGCGTGAACGAATGTGGCCTTTGTTGCCTTTCGTAGCGCTACCTCGCGCACAAGCAGGGGGATGGGGTTTTCATTTCATGTGTGGCGGGGTGACGACGGAAATGAATAAGGGCAGACAGTATGAATTATGTACGAGGGTATATATGTATATGTCTGTGTATACGTATGTATACTTTCAGATGTATAGGTATGTATATGTGCGTGTGTGGACGTGTATGTATATACATGTGTATGTGCGTGGGTTGGGCCATTCTTTTGTCTGTTTCCTTGCGTTAACTTGCTAACGCGGGAGACAGCGACAAAGTATGATAAATAAATACATAGATATATATAAACCTCCAACAGCCAAGATCGAACCCGGGACCCCTACCGTTAGGCGATCATCACCCAGCAGTAGTGCTCCTGCCTACCACGCAGGCGTCCCGGGTTCGATGCTGGCTGTTGGGGGTTTGTATGTTCTGTGGAAGTGCGCGTTCATATGCGCTATATTCGTATATGCATATATATATATATATATATATATATATATATATATATATATATATATATATATATATATATATATATGTATATATGGATGCGTCGCGGTCAAGAACGCTATCAGTTACACCACTTACATCTTCAATAACTCTACTGGCACAACAAAATCCGTGAAGTCTGAAAACCTGCCAAGGTAATACCAATCCTAGTATACAACTTCACCCACTCCTGCAGTCTTTTATTACTATATCAAAAGGTATACAATAAGAATATTGACCTACGACAATATCTAACAAATCATTCCACTCCTATTGACAACATGGCTTCAGACCCAACCACTACAAGACCACACGACAAACTGACCTCACACAACACATTCTAGACGTTTTCAACCGATCACAGACCCCTTTCCCGCACAGTACTAGTGGCAAGAGATATCCACAAAGTATTTGAGAATGTTTCCTGACACATCTTAACGCACAAGATATTCGCCACCACCCTCAACAACAATAAGGAAATGTAGTTGGCCACTATCACAGCTGATTACCATACCAGATTCACTCACAATGGCTTTGTCTCCAAAACACGTATACTCTACAATGGAGTTCCCCAAGGAGCAATTCTTTCTCCATCCCTCTTCAATCTATTCCTGCAGGAATTCACCTGACCTTCAGCAAACTACAAGATAAAGGCCCCTTCATATGCAAACGACCTCCAATCACATCACAACACCCTGATATCATAGAAAGATAACCAAACAAGCAGCGCTGCATCACACATTTGGAACAAAAGAATGTCCTCATCTCCACACACAAGTCTTCAATCGCTCTTTTAACCCAAGGCAGACATGCCTTGTGTCTGGCATTATAAGTTGGGTACACTTATGTCTGGGCATTATAAGATGGGTACACATGTGTCTGGGCATTATAAGATGGGTACACATGTGTCTGGGCATTATAGATGGGTACACTTATGTCTGGGCATTATAGATGGGTACACTTATGTCTGGGCATTATAAGTTGGGTACACTTATGTCTGGGCATTATAGATGGGTACACTTATGTCTGGGCATTATAAGTTGGGTACACTTATGTCTGGGCATTATAAGATGGGTACACATGTGTCTGGGCATTATAAGATGGGTACACATGTGTCTGGGCATTATAAGATGGGTACACTTATGTCTGGGCATTATAAGATGGGTACACATGTGTCTGGGCATTATAAGTTGGGTACACTTATGTCTGGGCATTATAAGATGGGTACACATGTGTCTGGGCATTATAAGATGGGTACACATGTGTCTGGGCATTATAAGATGGGTACACATGTGTCTGGGCATTATAGATGGGTACACTTATGTCTGGGCATTATAAGATGGGTACACATGTGTCTGGGCATTATAAGATGGGTACACATGTGTCTGGGCATTATAAGTTGGGTACACTTGTGTCTGGGCATTATAAGATGGGTACACATGTGTCTGGGCATTATAAGTTGGGTACACTTGTGTCTGGGCATTATAAGATGGGTACACTTATGTCTGGGCATTATAAGATGGGTACACATGTGTCTGGGCATTATAAGATGGGTACACATGTGTCTGGGCATTATAAGATGGGTACACATGTGTCTGGGCATTATAAGATGGGTACACATGTGTCTGGGCATTATAAGATGGGTACACATGTGTCTGGGCATTATAAGTTGGGTACACTTGTGTCTGGGCATTATAAGTTGGGTACACTTATGTCTGGGCATTATAAGATGGGTACACATGTGTCTGGGCATTATAGATGGGTACACTTATGTCTGGGCATTATAAGATGGGTACACATGTGTCTGGGCATTATAAGTTGGGTACACTTATGTCTGGGCATTATAAGATGGGTACACATGTGTCTGGGCATTATAGATGGGTACACTTATGTCTGGGCATTATAGATGGGTACACTTATGTCTGGGCATTATAAGTTGGGTACACTTATGTCTGGGCATTATAAGTTGGGTACACTTATGTCTGGGCATTATAAGTTGGGTACACTTATGTCTGGGCATTATAGATGGGTACACTTATGTCTGGGCATTATAAGATGGGTACACATGTGTCTGGGCATTATAAGTTGGGTACACTTATGTCTGGGCATTATAAGTTGGGTACACTTATGTCTGGGCATTATAAGATGGGTACACATGTGTCTGGGCATTATAAGATGGGTACACTTATGTCTGGGCATTATAAGATGGGTACACATGTGTCTGGGCATTATAGATGGGTACACTTATGTCTGGGCATTATAAGATGGGTACACATGTGTCTGGGCATTATAGATGGGTACACTTATGTCTGGGCATTATAAGTTGGGTACACTTATGTCTGGGCATTATAAGATGGGTACACTTATGTCTGGGCATTATAAGATGGGTACACTTATGTCTGGGCATTATAGATGGGTACACTTATGTCTGGGCATTATAGATGGGTACACTTATGTCTGGGCATTATAAGATGGGTACACTTATGTCTGGGCATTATAGATGGGTACACTTATGTCTGGGCATTATAAGATGGGTACACATGTGTCTGGGCATTATAAGATGGGTACACATGTGTCTGGGCATTATAAGATGGGTACACATGTGTCTGGGCATTATAAGTTGGGTACACTTATGTCTGGGCATTATAAGTTGGGTACACTTATGTCTGGGCATTATAAGATGGGTACACTTATGTCTGGGCATTATAAGATGGGTACACATGTGTCTGGGCATTATAAGATGGGTACACTTATGTCTGGGCATTATAAGATGGGTACACATGTGTCTGGGCATTATAAGATGGGTACACATGTGTCTGGGCATTATAAGATGGGTACACATGTGTCTGGGCATTATAAGATGGGTACACTTATGTCTGGGCATTATAGATGGGTACACTTATGTCTGGGCATTATAAGATGGGTACACATGTGTCTGGGCATTATAGATGGGTACACTTATGTCTGGGCATTATAGATGGGTACACTTATGTCTGGGCATTATAAGATGGGTACACATGTGTCTGGGCATTATAAGATGGGTACACATGTGTCTGGGCATTATAAGATGGGTACACTTATGTCTGGGCATTATAGATGGGTACACTTATGTCTGGGCATTATAAGTTGGGTACACTTATGTCTGGGCATTATAAGATGGGTACACTTATGTCTGGGCATTATAAGATGGGTACACATGTGTCTGGGCATTATAAGATGGGTACACTTATGTCTGGGCATTATAAGATGGGTACACTTATGTCTGGGCATTATAAGATGGGTACACATGTGTCTGGGCATTATAAGATGGGTACACATGTGTCTGGGCATTATAGATGGGTACACTTATGTCTGGGCATTATAAGTTGGGTACACTTATGTCTGGGCATTATAAGATGGGTACACATGTGTCTGGGCATTATAAGATGGGTACACATGTGTCTGGGCATTATAAGATGGGTACACTTATGTCTGGGCATTATAAGATGGGTACACATGTGTCTGGGCATTATAAGATGGGTACACATGTGTCTGGGCATTATAGATGGGTACACTTATGTCTGGGCATTATAAGTTGGGTACACTTATGTCTGGGCATTATAAGATGGGTACACATGTGTCTGGGCATTATAAGATGGGTACACATGTGTCTGGGCATTATAAGATGGGTACACATGTGTCTGGGCATTATAAGATGGGTACACATGTGTCTGGGCATTATAGATGGGTACACTTATGTCTGGGCATTATAGATGGGTACACTTATGTCTGGGCATTATAAGTTGGGTACACTTATGTCTGGGCATTATAAGATGGGTACACATGTGTCTGGGCATTATAAGATGGGTACACATGTGTCTGGGCATTATAGATGGGTACACTTATGTCTGGGCATTATAAGATGGGTACACTTATGTCTGGGCATTATAAGATGGGTACACATGTGTCTGGGCATTATAAGATGGGTACACTTATGTCTGGGCATTATAAGATGGGTACACATGTGTCTGGGCATTATAAGTTGGGTACACTTATGTCTGGGCATTATAAGTTGGGTACACTTATGTCTGGGCATTATAAGATGGGTACACATGTGTCTGGGCATTATAAGATGGGTACACATGTGTCTGGGCATTATAAGTTGGGTACACTTATGTCTGGGCATTATAGATGGGTACACTTATGTCTGGGCATTATAAGATGGGTACACTTATGTCTGGGCATTATAAGTTGGGTACACTTATGTCTGGGCATTATAAGTTGGGTACACTTATGTCTGGGCATTATAAGTTGGGTACACTTATGTCTGGGCATTATAAGTTGGGTACACTTATGTCTGGGCATTATAAGATGGGTACACATGTGTCTGGGCATTATAAGATGGGTACACTTATGTCTGGGCATTATAAGATGGGTACACATGTGTCTGGGCATTATAAGTTGGTACACATGTGTCTGGGCATTATAGATGGGTACACTTATGTCTGGGCATTATAAGATGGGTACACTTATGTCTGGGCATTATAAGATGGGTACACATGTGTCTGGGCATTATAAGATGGGTACACATGTGTCTGGGCATTATAAGATGGGTACACTTATGTCTGGGCATTATAAGATGGGTACACATGTGTCTGGGCATTATAAGATGGGTACACTTATGTCTGGGCATTATAAGATGGGTACACATGTGTCTGGGCATTATAAGATGGGTACACATGTGTCTGGGCATTATAAGATGGGTACACTTATGTCTGGGCATTATAAGATGGGTACACATGTGTCTGGGCATTATAAGATGGGTACACATGTGTCTGGGCATTATAGATGGGTACACTTATGTCTGGGCATTATAAGATGGGTACACATGTGTCTGGGCATTATAAGATGGGTACACTTATGTCTGGGCATTATAAGATGGGTACACATGTGTCTGGGCATTATAAGTTGGGTACACTTATGTCTGGGCATTATAAGATGGGTACACTTATGTCTGGGCATTATAAGATGGGTACACTTATGTCTGGGCATTATAGATGGGTACACTTATGTCTGGGCATTATAGATGGGTACACTTATGTCTGGGCATTATAAGATGGGTACACTTATGTCTGGGCATTATAAGATGGGTACACATGTGTCTGGGCATTATAGATGGGTACACTTATGTCTGGGCATTATAAGATGGGTACACTTATGTCTGGGCATTATAAATTGGTTACATTTGTGTTTAGGCATTATAAGTTGGGTACACTTATGTCTGGGCATTATAGATGGGTACACTTATGTCTGGGCATTATAGATGGGTACACTTATGTCTGGGCATTATAAGATGGGTACACTTATGTCTGGGCATTATAGATGGGTACACTTATGTCTGGGCATTATAAGATGGGTACACTTATGTCTGGGCATTATAAGATGGGTACACATGTGTCTGGGCATTATAAGATGGGTACACATGTGTCTGGGCATTATAAGATGGGTACACTTGTGTCTGGGCATTATAAGATGGGTACACATGTGTCTGGGCATTATAGATGGGTACACTTGTGTCTGGGCATTATAAGATGGGTACACTTATGTCTGGGCATTATAGATGGGTACACTTATGTCTGGGCATTATAAGTTGGGTACACTTATGTCTGGGCATTATAAGATGGGTACACTTATGTCTGGGCATTATAAGATGGGTACACATGTGTCTGGGCATTATAAGATGGGTACACATGTGTCTGGGCATTATAAGATGGGTACACTTATGTCTGGGCATTATAAGATGGGTACACATGTGTCTGGGCATTATAAGATGGGTACACATGTGTCTGGGCATTATAAGATGGGTACACATGTGTCTGGGCATTATAAGATGGGTACACATGTGTCTGGGCATTATAAGATGGGTACACATGTGTCTGGGCATTATAAGATGGGTACACATGTGTCTGGGCATTATAAGATGGGTACACATGTGTCTGGGCATTATAGATGGGTACACTTATGTCTGGGCATTATAAGATGGGTACACTTATGTCTGGGCATTATAAGATGGGTACACATGTGTCTGGGCATTATAAGATGGGTACACATGTGTCTGGGCATTATAAGTTGGGTACACTTGTGTCTGGGCATTATAAGATGGGTACACTTATGTCTGGGCATTATAAGATGGGTACACATGTGTCTGGGCATTATAAGATGGGTACACATGTGTCTGGGCATTATAGATGGGTACACTTATGTCTGGGCATTATAAGATGGGTACACATGTGTCTGGGCATTATAAGATGGGTACACTTATGTCTGGGCATTATAAGATGGGTACACTTATGTCTGGGCATTATAAGATGGGTACACATGTGTCTGGGCATTATAGATGGGTACACTTATGTCTGGGCATTATAAGATGGGTACACTTATGTCTGGGCATTATAAGATGGGTACACATGTGTCTGGGCATTATAAGATGGGTACACATGTGTCTGGGCATTATAAGTTGGGTACACTTATGTCTGGGCATTATAGATGGGTACACTTATGTCTGGGCATTATAAGTTGGTACACTTATGTCTGGGCATTATAAGTTGGGTACACTTATGTCTGGGCATTATAAGATGGGTACACTTATGTCTGGGCATTATAAGATGGGTACACATGTGTCTGGGCATTATAGATGGGTACACTTATGTCTGGGCATTATAAGTTGGGTACACTTATGTCTGGGCATTATAAGATGGGTACACATGTGTCTGGGCATTATAAGATGGGTACACATGTGTCTGGGCATTATAAGATGGGTACACATGTGTCTGGGCATTATAAGATGGGTACACATGTGTCTGGGCATTATAAGATGGGTACACATGTGTCTGGGCATTATAGATGGGTACACTTATGTCTGGGCATTATAGATGGGTACACTTATGTCTGGGCATTATAAGATGGGTACACATGTGTCTGGGCATTATAGATGGGTACACTTATGTCTGGGCATTATAGATGGGTACACTTATGTCTGGGCATTATAAGTTGGGTACACTTATGTCTGGGCATTATAGATGGGTACACTTATGTCTGGGCATTATAAGATGGGTACACATGTGTCTGGGCATTATAAGTTGGGTACACTTATGTCTGGGCATTATAAGTTGGGTACACTTATGTCTGGGCATTATAAGATGGGTACACTTATGTCTGGGCATTATAAGTTGGGTACACTTATGTCTGGGCATTATAGATGGGTACACTTATGTCTGGGCATTATAAGTTGGGTACACTTATGTCTGGGCATTATAAGATGGGTACACATGTGTCTGGGCATTATAGATGGGTACACTTATGTCTGGGCATTATAAGATGGGTACACATGTGTCTGGGCATTATAGATGGGTACACTTATGTCTGGGCATTATAAGTTGGGTACACTTATGTCTGGGCATTATAAGTTGGGTACACTTATGTCTGGGCATTATAAGATGGGTACACATGTGTCTGGGCATTATAGATGGGTACACTTATGTCTGGGCATTATAAGATGGGTACACTTATGTCTGGGCATTATAAGATGGGTACACATGTGTCTGGGCATTATAAGTTGGGTACACTTATGTCTGGGCATTATAGATGGGTACACTTATGTCTGGGCATTATAAGATGGGTACACTTATGTCTGGGCATTATAAGATGGGTACACATGTGTCTGGGCATTATAAGATGGGTACACATGTGTCTGGGCATTATAAGATGGGTACACATGTGTCTGGGCATTATAAGATGGGTACACATGTGTCTGGGCATTATAAGATGGGTACACATGTGTCTGGGCATTATAAGATGGGTACACATGTGTCTGGGCATTATAAGATGGGTACACATGTGTCTGGGCATTATAAGATGGGTACACATGTGTCTGGGCATTATAAGATGGGTACACATGTGTCTGGGCATTATAAGATGGGTACACATGTGTCTGGGCATTATAAGATGGGTACACATGTGTCTGGGCATTATAGATGGGTACACTTATGTCTGGGCATTATAAGATGGGTACACATGTGTCTGGGCATTATAAGTTGGGTACACTTATGTCTGGGCATTATAAGATGGGTACACATGTGTCTGGGCATTATAAGATGGGTACACATGTGTCTGGGCATTATAAGATGGGTACACTTATGTCTGGGCATTATAAGATGGGTACACTTATGTCTGGGCATTATAGATGGGTACACTTATGTCTGGGCATTATAAGATGGGTACACTTATGTCTGGGCATTATAAGATGGGTACACTTATGTCTGGGCATTATAAGTTGGGTACACTTATGTCTGGGCATTATAGATGGGTACACTTATGTCTGGGCATTATAGATGGGTACACTTATGTCTGGGCATTATAAGATGGGTACACATGTGTCTGGGCATTATAAGATGGGTACACATGTGTCTGGGCATTATAAGATGGGTACACTTATGTCTGGGCATTATAGATGGGTACACTTATGTCTGGGCATTATAAGATGGGTACACATGTGTCTGGGCATTATAAGATGGGTACACATGTGTCTGGGCATTATAAGTTGGGTACACTTATGTCTGGGCATTATAAGTTGGGTACACTTATGTCTGGGCATTATAGATGGGTACACTTATGTCTGGGCATTATAAGATGGGTACACATGTGTCTGGGCATTATAAGTTGGGTACACTTATGTCTGGGCATTATAGATGGGTACACTTATGTCTGGGCATTATAAGATGGGTACACATGTGTCTGGGCATTATAAGATGGGTACACATGTGTCTGGGCATTATAAGTTGGGTACACTTATGTCTGGGCATTATAAGATGGGTACACATGTGTCTGGGCATTATAGATGGGTACACTTATGTCTGGGCATTATAAGATGGGTACACATGTGTCTGGGCATTATAAGATGGGTACACTTATGTCTGGGCATTATAAGTTGGGTACACTTATGTCTGGGCATTATAAGATGGGTACACTTATGTCTGGGCATTATAAGTTGGTACACATGTGTCTGGGCATTATAAGATGGGTACACTTATGTCTGGGCATTATAAGATGGGTACACATGTGTCTGGGCATTATAAGATGGGTACACATGTGTCTGGGCATTATAGATGGGTACACTTATGTCTGGGCATTATAGATGGGTACACTTATGTCTGGGCATTATAAGTTGGGTACACTTATGTCTGGGCATTATAAGATGGGTACACATGTGTCTGGGCATTATAGATGGGTACACTTATGTCTGGGCATTATAAGTTGGGTACACTTATGTCTGGGCATTATAAGATGGGTACACATGTGTCTGGGCATTATAAGTTGGGTACACTTATGTCTGGGCATTATAGATGGGTACACTTATGTCTGGGCATTATAGATGGGTACACTTATGTCTGGGCATTATAAGATGGGTACACTTATGTCTGGGCATTATAAGATGGGTACACTTATGTCTGGGCATTATAAGTTGGGTACACTTATGTCTGGGCATTATAAGATGGGTACACATGTGTCTGGGCATTATAAGTTGGGTACACTTATGTCTGGGCATTATAAGTTGGGTACACTTATGTCTGGGCATTATAGTTGGGTACACTTATGTCTGGGCATTATAAGATGGGTACACATGTGTCTGGGCATTATAAGATGGGTACACATGTGTCTGGGCATTATAAGATGGGTACACATGTGTCTGGGCATTATAAGTTGGGTACACTTATGTCTGGGCATTATAAGTTGGGTACACTTATGTCTGGGCATTATAAGTTGGGTACACTTATGTCTGGGCATTATAGATGGGTACACTTATGTCTGGGCATTATAGATGGGTACACTTATGTCTGGGCATTATAGATGGGTACACTTATGTCTGGGCATTATAGATGGGTACACTTATGTCTGGGCATTATAAGATGGGTACACTTATGTCTGGGCATTATAAGATGGGTACACATGTGTCTGGGCATTATAAGATGGGTACACTTATGTCTGGGCATTATAAGTTGGGTACACTTATGTCTGGGCATTATAAGTTGGGTACACTTATGTCTGGGCATTATAAGATGGGTACACTTATGTCTGGGCATTATAAGTTGGGTACACTTATGTCTGGGCATTATAAGATGGGTACACTTATGTCTGGGCATTATAAGATGGGTACACTTATGTCTGGGCATTATAGATGGGTACACTTATGTCTGGGCATTATAAGTTGGTACACATGTGTCTGGGCATTATAAGTTGGGTACACTTATGTCTGGGCATTATAAGATGGGTACACTTATGTCTGGGCATTATAAGTTGGGTACACTTATGTCTGGGCATTATAAGATGGGTACACATGTGTCTGGGCATTATAAGTTGGGTACACTTATGTCTGGGCATTATAAGTTGGGTACACTTATGTCTGGGCATTATAAGATGGGTACACTTATGTCTGGGCATTATAAGATGGGTACACTTATGTCTGGGCATTATAGATGGGTACACTTATGTCTGGGCATTATAAGATGGGTACACTTATGTCTGGGCATTATAAGATGGGTACACATGTGTCTGGGCATTATAGATGGGTACACTTATGTCTGGGCATTATAAGTTGGGTACACTTATGTCTGGGCATTATAAGATGGGTACACATGTGTCTGGGCATTATAAGTTGGGTACACTTATGTCTGGGCATTATAGATGGGTACACTTATGTCTGGGCATTATAAGTTGGGTACACTTATGTCTGGGCATTATAAGATGGGTACACTTATGTCTGGGCATTATAAGATGGGTACACATGTGTCTGGGCATTATAGATGGGTACACTTATGTCTGGGCATTATAAGATGGGTACACATGTGTCTGGGCATTATAGATGGGTACACTTATGTCTGGGCATTATAGTTGGGTACACTTATGTCTGGGCATTATAGATGGGTACACTTATGTCTGGGCATTATAAGTTGGGTACACTTATGTCTGGGCATTATAAGTTGGGTACACTTATGTCTGGGCATTATAAGATGGGTACACTTATGTCTGGGCATTATAAGATGGGTACACTTATGTCTGGGCATTATAAGTTGGGTACACTTATGTCTGGGCATTATAAGATGGGTACACATGTGTCTGGGCATTATAGATGGGTACACTTATGTCTGGGCATTATAGATGGGTACACTTATGTCTGGGCATTATAAGTTGGGTACACTTATGTCTGGGCATTATAAGATGGGTACACATGTGTCTGGGCATTATAGATGGGTACACTTATGTCTGGGCATTATAGATGGGTACACTTATGTCTGGGCATTATAAGTTGGGTACACTTATGTCTGGGCATTATAGATGGGTACACTTATGTCTGGGCATTATAAGATGGGTACACTTATGTCTGGGCATTATAGATGGGTACACTTATGTCTGGGCATTATAAGATGGGTACACTTATGTCTGGGCATTATAGATGGGTACACTTATGTCTGGGCATTATAAGTTGGGTACACTTATGTCTGGGCATTATAGATGGGTACACTTATGTCTGGGCATTATAAGATGGGTACACTTATGTCTGGGCATTATAGATGGGTACACTTATGTCTGGGCATTATAAGATGGGTACACTTATGTCTGGGCATTATAAGATGGGTACACTTATGTCTGGGCATTATAAGATGGGTACACTTATGTCTGGGCATTATAAGATGGGTACACTTATGTCTGGGCATTATAGATGGGTACACTTATGTCTGGGCATTATAGATGGGTACACTTATGTCTGGGCATTATAAGATGGGTACACTTATGTCTGGGCATTATAAGATGGGTACACTTATGTCTGGGCATTATAAGATGGGTACACTTATGTCTGGGCATTATAAGATGGGTACACTTATGTCTGGGCATTATAAGATGGGTACACTTATGTCTGGGCATTATAAGATGGGTACACTTATGTCTGGGCATTATAAGATGGGTACACATGTGTCTGGGCATTATAAGATGGGTACACATGTGTCTGGGCATTATAAGATGGGTACACATGTGTCTGGGCATTATAAGTTGGGTACACTTATGTCTGGGCATTATAAGTTGGGTACACTTATGTCTGGGCATTATAAGATGGGTACACATGTGTCTGGGCATTATAAGATGGGTACACTTATGTCTGGGCATTATAAGTTGGGTACACTTATGTCTGGGCATTATAGATGGGTACACTTATGTCTGGGCATTATAAGTTGGGTACACTTATGTCTGGGCATTATAGATGGGTACACTTATGTCTGGGCATTATAAGATGGGTACACATGTGTCTGGGCATTATAAGATGGGTACACATGTGTCTGGGCATTATAAGATGGGTACACATGTGTCTGGGCATTATAAGTTGGGTACACTTATGTCTGGGCATTATAAGATGGGTACACATGTGTCTGGGCATTATAAGTTGGGTACACTTATGTCTGGGCATTATAAGATGGGTACACATGTGTCTGGGCATTATAAGATGGGTACACATGTGTCTGGGCATTATAAGTTGGGTACACTTATGTCTGGGCATTATAGATGGGTACACTTATGTCTGGGCATTATAAGATGGGTACACATGTGTCTGGGCATTATAGATGGGTACACTTATGTCTGGGCATTATAAGATGGGTACACATGTGTCTGGGCATTATAGATGGGTACACTTATGTCTGGGCATTATAAGTTGGGTACACTTATGTCTGGGCATTATAAGTTGGGTACACTTATGTCTGGGCATTATAGATGGGTACACTTATGTCTGGGCATTATAAGATGGGTACACATGTGTCTGGGCATTATAGATGGGTACACTTATGTCTGGGCATTATAGATGGGTACACTTATGTCTGGGCATTATAAGATGGGTACACATGTGTCTGGGCATTATAAGATGGGTACACTTATGTCTGGGCATTATAAGATGGGTACACATGTGTCTGGGCATTATAAGTTGGGTACACTTATGTCTGGGCATTATAAGATGGGTACACATGTGTCTGGGCATTATAAGATGGGTACACATGTGTCTGGGCATTATAAGATGGGTACACATGTGTCTGGGCATTATAAGATGGGTACACATGTGTCTGGGCATTATAAGTTGGGTACACTTATGTCTGGGCATTATAAGATGGGTACACATGTGTCTGGGCATTATAAGATGGGTACACTTATGTCTGGGCATTATAGATGGGTACACTTATGTCTGGGCATTATAAGTTGGGTACACTTATGTCTGGGCATTATAAGATGGGTACACATGTGTCTGGGCATTATAGATGGGTACACTTATGTCTGGGCATTATAAGATGGGTACACTTATGTCTGGGCATTATAAGATGGGTACACATGTGTCTGGGCATTATAGATGGGTACACTTATGTCTGGGCATTATAAGATGGGTACACTTATGTCTGGGCATTATAAGATGGGTACACTTATGTCTGGGCATTATAAGATGGGTACACTTATGTCTGGGCATTATAAGATGGGTACACTTATGTCTGGGCATTATAGATGGGTACACTTATGTCTGGGCATTATAAGTTGGGTACACTTATGTCTGGGCATTATAAGATGGGTACACATGTGTCTGGGCATTATAAGTTGGGTACACATGTGTCTGGGCATTATAAGATGGGTACACATGTGTCTGGGCATTATAAGTTGGGTACACTTGTGTCTGGGCATTATAAGATGGGTACACATGTGTCTGGGCATTATAAGATGGGTACACATGTGTCTGGGCATTATAAGATGGGTACACTTATGTCTGGGCATTATAAGATGGGTACACATGTGTCTGGGCATTATAAGATGGGTACACTTATGTCTGGGCATTATAAGTTGGGTACACTTATGTCTGGGCATTATAAGTTGGGTACACTTATGTCTGGGCATTATAAGTTGGGTACACTTATGTCTGGGCATTATAAGATGGGTACACATGTGTCTGGGCATTATAAGTTGGGTACACTTATGTCTGGGCATTATAGATGGGTACACTTATGTCTGGGCATTATAAGATGGGTACACATGTGTCTGGGCATTATAAGTTGGGTACACTTATGTCTGGGCATTATAAGATGGGTACACATGTGTCTGGGCATTATAAGATGGGTACACATGTGTCTGGGCATTATAGATGGGTACACTTATGTCTGGGCATTATAAGTTGGGTACACTTATGTCTGGGCATTATAAGTTGGGTACACTTATGTCTGGGCATTATAAGATGGGTACACATGTGTCTGGGCATTATAAGTTGGGTACACTTATGTCTGGGCATTATAAGATGGGTACACATGTGTCTGGGCATTATAAGATGGGTACACTTATGTCTGGGCATTATAAGTTGGGTACACTTATGTCTGGGCATTATAAGTTGGGTACACTTATGTCTGGGCATTATAAGATGGGTACACTTATGTCTGGGCATTATAAGTTGGGTACACTTATGTCTGGGCATTATAAGTTGGGTACACTTATGTCTGGGCATTATAAGTTGGGTACACTTATGTCTGGGCATTATAAGATGGGTACACATGTGTCTGGGCATTATAAGATGGGTACACATGTGTCTGGGCATTATAAGTTGGGTACACTTATGTCTGGGCATTATAAGATGGGTACACTTATGTCTGGGCATTATAAGATGGGTACACATGTGTCTGGGCATTATAAGATGGGTACACTTATGTCTGGGCATTATAAGATGGGTACACATGTGTCTGGGCATTATAAGATGGGTACACATGTGTCTGGGCATTATAAGATGGGTACACTTATGTCTGGGCATTATAGATGGGTACACTTATGTCTGGGCATTATAAGATGGGTACACTTATGTCTGGGCATTATAAGATGGGTACACTTATGTCTGGGCATTATAAGTTGGGTACACTTATGTCTGGGCATTATAAGTTGGGTACACTTATGTCTGGGCATTATAAGATGGGTACACATGTGTCTGGGCATTATAAGTTGGGTACACTTATGTCTGGGCATTATAAGATGGGTACACATGTGTCTGGGCATTATAAGTTGGGTACACTTATGTCTGGGCATTATAAGATGGGTACACATGTGTCTGGGCATTATAAGATGGGTACACTTATGTCTGGGCATTATAAGATGGGTACACTTATGTCTGGGCATTATAAGATGGGTACACTTATGTCTGGGCATTATAAGATGGGTACACTTATGTCTGGGCATTATAAGATGGGTACACATGTGTCTGGGCATTATAGATGGGTACACTTATGTCTGGGCATTATAAGATGGGTACACATGTGTCTGGGCATTATAAGTTGGGTACACTTATGTCTGGGCATTATAAGATGGGTACACTTATGTCTGGGCATTATAAGATGGGTACACATGTGTCTGGGCATTATAAGTTGGGTACACTTATGTCTGGGCATTATAAGTTGGGTACACTTATGTCTGGGCATTATAAGTTGGGTACACTTATGTCTGGGCATTATAAGTTGGGTACACTTATGTCTGGGCATTATAAGATGGGTACACATGTGTCTGGGCATTATAAGTTGGGTACACTTATGTCTGGGCATTATAAGATGGGTACACTTATGTCTGGGCATTATAAGATGGGTACACATGTGTCTGGGCATTATAAGTTGGGTACACTTATGTCTGGGCATTATAAGTTGGGTACACTTATGTCTGGGCATTATAGATGGGTACACTTATGTCTGGGCATTATAAGATGGGTACACTTATGTCTGGGCATTATAAGTTGGGTACACTTATGTCTGGGCATTATAAGTTGGGTACACTTATGTCTGGGCATTATAGATGGGTACACTTATGTCTGGGCATTATAAGTTGGGTACACTTATGTCTGGGCATTATATATGCCTATCCTTGTGTCTGGCATTATAAGTTGGGTACACTTATGTCTGGGCATTATAGATGGGTACACTTATGTCTGGGCATTATAGATGGGTACACTTATGTCTGGGCATTATAAGTTGGGTACACTTATGTCTGGGCATTATAAGATGGGTACACTTATGTCTGGGCATTATAAGTTGGGTACACTTATGTCTGGGCATTATAGATGGGTACACTTATGTCTGGGCATTATAAGATGGGTACACTTATGTCTGGGCATTATAAGATGGGTACACTTATGTCTGGGCATTATAGATGGGTACACTTATGTCTGGGCATTATAGATGGGTACACTTATGTCTGGGCATTATAAGATGGGTACACATGTGTCTGGGCATTATAAGTTGGGTACACTTATGTCTGGGCATTATAAGATGGGTACACTTATGTCTGGGCATTATAAGTTGGGTACACTTATGTCTGGGCATTATAAGTTGGGTACACTTATGTCTGGGCATTATAGATGGGTACACTTATGTCTGGGCATTATAAGTTGGGTACACTTATGTCTGGGCATTATAAGTTGGGTACACTTATGTCTGGGCATTATAAGATGGGTACACATGTGTCTGGGCATTATAGATGGGTACACTTATGTCTGGGCATTATAGATGGGTACACTTATGTCTGGGCATTATAAGATGGGTACACATGTGTCTGGGCATTATAAGTTGGGTACACTTATGTCTGGGCATTATAAGATGGGTACACATGTGTCTGGGCATTATAAGATGGGTACACATGTGTCTGGGCATTATAAGATGGGTACACATGTGTCTGGGCATTATAAGATGGGTACACTTATGTCTGGGCATTATAGATGGGTACACTTATGTCTGGGCATTATAAATTGGTTACATTTGTGTTTAGGCATTATAAGTTGGGTACACTTGTGTCTGGGCATTATAAGATGGGTTCACTTGTGTTTGGGCATTATAAGATGGGTACACATGTGTCTGGGCATTATAAGTTGGGTACACATGTGTCTGGGCATTATAAGATGGATACACTTGTGTCTGGGCATTATAAGTTGGGTACACATGTGTCTGGGCATTATAAGTTGGGTACACATGTGTCTGGGCATTATAAGTTGGGTACACTTATGTCTGGGCATTATAAGTTGGGTACACTTATGTCTGGGCATTATAGATGGGTACACTTATGTCTGGGCATTATAAGTTGGGTACACTTATGTCTGGGCATTATAGATGGGTACACTTATGTCTGGGCATTATAGATGGGTACACTTATGTCTGGGCATTATAGATGGGTACACTTATGTCTGGGCATTATAGATGGGTACACTTATGTCTGGGCATTATAGATGGGTACACTTATGTCTGGGCATTATAGATGGGTACACTTATGTCTGGGCATTATAAGTTGGGTACACTTATGTCTGGGCATTATAGATGGGTACACTTATGTCTGGGCATTATAAGTTGGGTACACTTATGTCTGGGCATTATAAGTTGTGTACACGTATCTGGGCATTATTAGTTGGGTACAATTGTGTCTCTGCTGTTTAAGTTGGTTACCCGTGTGTCTGGGTATTATAATTTGATTACACTAATGTTTGGGCATTATATGTTAATTACACTTGTGTTTATACATTGTAAGTAGATCACATTTGTGTTGGTGATTTTAAGCTGGCTGCATTTGGTCTTGTTCATTATAAGCTGACTGCTTTTGTGTTGGGCATGACAAGATGGTTACACGTGAGGCTGGACATTACAAGTTGGCTATATTTCTTTCTGGGAAACTTGATTTAGCTGCATTTCTTTCTGGGCATTTCTAAATTGACTACACTTGTGCTGGGCATTATAAGCTGGCTATACATGTTCATTATAGACTTGTTGCACTAATGCTAGGCGTAATAAGCTGGCTATACTTATGTTAGGACATTATAAGATGATTACAATCGTGTTTGGGCATTGTAAGCTGGGTATAATCGTGTCTTAGCTTCATAAGTTGGGTACAATCGTGTCTGGCCTGTTCAAGCTGGTTACACTCGTGTATTGTCATCATATTTTGACTACTCTTGTGTTCGGTATTATAAGTTGGCAACACTTTTGTCTGGGCATTATAACTTAGTAACGCTTGTGTTCAGGCATTATAAGTTAGTTATACTTGTATCTGTGAATTATAAGTTGATTACACTCTTGTCTAGGCAATATAAGTTGGTTGCATTTGTGTCTGGTCATTGTAAGTTGGTTACACATGTATGTGGGCATTATAAGTTGGCTACGCTTGTGCTTAGGCATTACAAGTTGGTTACACTTGTATATGGGCATTGTAACTCAGCTATATTTGTGTCTGGGCATTATAAGTTAGCTACACTGTGGATGGACATCATATGTGCTTATCCTTGTGTCTGGGCATCATAAGTCAGCTATACTTGTGTCTGGGCATTATATATGCCTATCCTTGTGTCTGGGCATTATATATGCCTATCCTTGTGTCTGGGCATTATAAGTTGGCTACACATGTGGATGAGCATTATATGTGCCTAACATTGTGCCTGATCATTATAAGTTAGCTAAAGTTGTGTCTGAGTGTCATAAGGTTGCTACACACTCCCAGTAACTACAGTGAGGTTTACCTAGCAGTCTGGCCACTGCTCACCGCATGTCTTGCTTGACACACATGACTCAGCTGCCACACCTGCGGGAGATACTCATCTTTTCTGAGTTCATCTGGGACTGACTTCAACCACATGCCAGTCTTCTTTTAAATGATTCTGTAATGATTCCAGGCACGTTTCCTCATATTCTCCTGCCTCTAGGTTAGCTGGGCTGTCATATATATTCAACCCCTTTTTTTTCGGTCTGTTCCATGGTATTCTTGAAGACTTAAACAACACTCTAAATTCACGGTTGAGAGGCCATTTCGTTATATACATTTTCGTTATACATTCAGTTTGTTGCCATGCATAATCATATATACATTTCTCTTCTCCTATCCAGGCTATGTAGCTGTTGTACTCTCGGCCTTTTAAAGAAAGTGATATAGAGACAAGCATGCACTAAAAGGCCGTCTGCGTAGAACTGATTCATTTGCGGAAATCTTTGGTCTACCACCACTACTACCACCACCACTGCCACCACCACCACTACTAGCACCACTACCACTACCACTACTACCACCATAACCACCACCACTAACACTACCACTACCACTACCACCACTACCTCTACCACCACCACCACTACCACCACCACTACTACCACCACCACTGCCACCACCACCACTACTAGCACCACTACCACTACCACTACCACTACTACTAGCACCACTACCACTACCACTACTACCACCATAACCACCACCACTAACACTACCACTACCACTACCACCACTACCACCACCTCTACCACCACCACCACTACCACCACCACTACTACCACCACCACTGCCACTACCACTACTACTAGCACCACTACCACTACCACTACTACCACCATAACCACCACTAACACTACAGCTACCACTACCACCACTACCACCATCTCTACCACCACCACCACTACCACCACCACCACTACCACCACCACCACTACCACCACCTCTACCACCACCACTACTACCACCACCTCTACCACCACCACCACCACCACTACCACCACTACCACCACCTCTACCACCACCACCACTACCACCACCACCACCACCACGGGCATCACCTTCACATAGTCATTGTGGCAAGATGGAGGTTCTGTGATCAGTAGTCGTGGGTGATTGAAGGCCTGCATCACCTGTTTTCGAAAGTTCACAGATAGATCCACTGTTTATATGCATGATTATGCATACAGAGCAACGAGGGCCAGGGCACACTCGCACTAGTGATGCTGGTCGATAAGAACGATCATCCTTCCCTTCCCCCACTCATTATCGTCCCTAAACATGGGGTTGATTAGGATGTTAGGCCGCCAGGTTCTGATACTTGGGTAGCACTACTTCACGCCCGCTCGGCCTCACCTGCTTTGGTCTTTGTGTGAAATGTTTGATGGCGTAGTGAGGTTCCGCAGGCACTGTGCTGGCCAGTAGGGAAGGGAAGGGATGGGGGGGAGGGGGGGGGGGGCGTTACGCAAGATTGGGGGGGGGGCACGAGGTATTGAGACTTGGGGAGGAGAGAGAGAGAGAGAGAGAGAGAGAGAGAGAGAGAGAGAGAGAGAGAGAGAGAGAGAGAGAGAGAGAGAGAGAGAGAGAGAGAGAGTTGATTGCGAGTGTGTGTGTGTGTGTGTGTGTGTGTGTGTGTGTGTGTGATCACAGTACCTTCACCTTCTCCAGTCATTCATTTCCAGACCTTACGGTACTGTTTCCTGACGCGTCTGAGAGCGAGATCCTAATCCGCATCATATAAAGTGTACCCCACTTATCACAACATGGGCCGGGGCCAGAATGTGTCATGTTATCCTCATGTTCGTCATGCATTATCTACCGCTGGCGGTTCCTTTAGATCAGAATATTACGATTAGCCTAATACGGCCAGGACGAAGGAGATCATTGGGTTCGTTCAGCAGTGTGATAATAACCTGGTGTCTGGTTGCTTTCTCGCCCCTTGTCTTCTGCTCCTGGGTTCGAAACATCGGCCCATTTTTATTTTACGCGTCTGACATTTAGACACAATGATCCCTCCACCCTGGCGCGTTTTCTCTGCCCAGAGGCAAGAACTGAGTGCTGCTACCTCCCTCCCTCTAACGTCCTCGCGAGACTGGTGTGAAATCGCTACGGGATTTGGGAACCTCTGGGCCACCTACTGTCATCCCTCCGTCTGCCCAGAGGTAAGGGCTGAGCGCTTTAATGGTCGCAGGAGCGCGCTGTTCTCTCCGTCTCCAAAATATCTCTCAGGAGAGAGGCAAGCAATCACCATTATGGAGGAGAACCACGGGTCCACCTACTGTCATCTCTCCGTCTTATCTACCCCGAGGGAAGGGCTGAGCACACAGGGGACGAAGGAGCGCGCTACTACCTCCCTCACTCCCTGTGAAATCCTCATGCGAAAGACAAGGACGTGAGAAAACATCCTGCCAGCTGCTGTGATCCGTTCGTGCAATTTCCCTTGACAGCTTCATTTGCGCGGCTCAGCCCAGAGACCTCACATCGCTCCCCGTAAACCACAACGCTTCAATTAGCGATAGCATATGCGCGCCCCACACCCTCCTGTATGTTCTGGCCTAGATCACTCGAAGCATCTTTCCATTATGTCTTCGGTCTCCTGCTTCTTCTTGTTCCCTCCACCTCTGTTAACCTCTTCTCCATATGTCCAAACCATTTCAGTACACCCTCATCTGCAATCTCTTTCTACCACACCTCTCACTTACCCTAGCATTAGTAACTCCATCATTCCTCCTCACACTTCATACTGTTCCCAAGCATTTCATTTCCATTGTATATACCCTCTTCGTAGTTTGTTAACCTAGGGCCCCCACCTCGTGTCCAAACTACACCATCGGGATTACTAAGCCATCAAACATACCCACCCATCTTTGCCGTGATAGACAGTGACCTCTTTCCACACGTTCCTTAATGCTCCAAGGACCTCTTCCCCCCTTACTCATCCAAGACTCACTTCAGCTCCCGTGTGGTGCCTTAAACACCCAAATTCCTCTGTTGAAATTCACACCCCCAACTAACCTATCTCTCTCCTGCTGAAAGTAATGTCTTAACTTTTATTCATATCACCTCTCAACTTCCTCCACTCCATAGGTTCTACCAGTCTGTCGTTTCTCACTCTGCTCTTCCACCAGAACCGTGTCATCAGCAAACAACAAATAACTCACCACCCAAACACCCAGATTTCCCAATTCATTACAAAATGTTTTACTCGCTGTTGTAAAGACGTAATTCATTTCAGAAAACGAAAAGTGGGGAAAACATCTTATACTTGTGCAAAAACTAGAACGACGATAAGAAAATAGAATGTGAATGCCCACTCTGTACGTCAGTCCGTTTCACTCGCTTAAATAGACTTTCGCTACGAAGTCCCTTCTCTCTTTTTTTTTTTGTCTGTTTTTCTCTTCATCTGGCATTGTAAAATGTTCCACCCAAGGCAGACTTCCCCGAACGAGAGACTGAGATCTGTATCCACTTCCCAAATAAACGCGTCTGGCAACAACCAAGTGAACTGAGACTTCGCAAGGCGAAATCAACAGTTTCTTAAGGTGTCAGAATCACTGAATTAGACAAAAATAGAAAATGTGAGTTTCAGCAGCTATGATGCCTGTATACTTATTACATGGAAGAAAGAATAACGTTATTCTCAGACGTGTCTTTGAATAATGGATACCTTAGGGGCTCATATCTCTTGTATTGTTGTTCATGTGATATGTCTCCTGTTGTTGCCAGCGTATAGGTCAGGAATAATGCACATGTTATAGGAAAAAGAATATGATGTGAATGATAAGAGAGTGGTGAAAATATATGAGCTTGGAAAAGAGGCATGTGCAAAAAGATACCAAGAGAGATGATGTGTAGAATGGCAAAATTTGGGTGAACGAAGCTAGGGGAATAGGTGCAGAGTAGGAGGTATATTGGAAAGCATTGCTGACATATATGAAAGAATCGTCCGGCATGTGGAAGATGGGAGATGGATATGTTAGGAAGGATAGTGAGTGGTGAGAGAAAGTTAAAGTACTAGTGAAGGGTGAAACAGAAATGTACGGGCTTAACTTACAGGGAAGTGGTGTGTGTGATTGGGAAATGTACGAAAGAAAGCGGCAGATCAAGAGGAAGGTGCAGGGGCTGAAAAAGAGGGCATATGAAAGCTGGGGTCAGCCAGTATCAGTAGACCGCAGAGAGAATAAGAAAATGTTTTGGGAGAAGGTTACTAGTAGAGAAAAACAAGAAAACAAATGGAAACATCGGTATAAGGGACTAATGAGGAAGTGGTAACAGGCAACGATGTGGTGAAGAGAAGGAGTGAATACCTTGAATGATTGTTGAATATGATTGATGATAGGGTGACGTATGATGGGGTGTTTGGGACGGGGAGGTTGACGAAGTGAGAGAGTCATGGTGAATGGTTTGGTGAAAAGGGAAGTGGTGAAAGCCTTACATGAAATGAAATGTGACAAGGCAGCTGGAGTGAACGATGCTGTCTTTGAATTTTTGAAGAAAGGGGATGATTGTGTTGCTGACTGGTTGGTTAGGTTTTTGTGATGTATGTATAAATCATGGTAAGGTGCTTGAGGGTTGTTGAAATGCATAAAAGTATGGGGGATAAGGGTGAACATTCGACCTACAGATGTATAAGTCTGTTGAGCGTACCTGGTGAGTTGTATGGGAAGGCAGTTAATAAGAGAGTGAAGGTATAGACAGAGTATCAGACTAGGGAGGAGCAGTGTAGTTTTAGAAGAGGGAGTCGATGTATACATCAGGTTTTTGCTTAAGGAATTTGTGTGAGAAATACTTAGAAAAACAGAAAGATCTGTATGTGGCATTTATGGATCTGGAGAAGGCGTATGATCTGGTTGGTATAGTTGCCTCGTGGATGAAAGGCTGTTAGGAGCAGTAAGAAGTTTTTATCAAGAAAGTAAGGCTTGTGTGCGAGTAGGTAGAGAGGAAGGTGTATTGTTACAAGTGCGCGGGGGGGGTATCTGTTCCCGACTCTACCCTGTTAACTCGGTAAATGACAGATATGTTTGAAAGAATGATTGTATATATATATATATATATATATATATATATATATATATATATATATATATATATATATATATATATATATATATATATATATATATATATATATGTATAGGTTTGAGATGACAAACATGTTGAAGTCAGTTGGATCTCAGCAACAGTTCTGCCATGATGACACACACTCGCCGCTATTTCTCTTGCTTTATCCATCACGGGGAAAATGATCAAACTTCGACAAGTAACTCGCAGGAAAATAGATGACTGTTTTCGGGCCAGTGTGGAGGCAACGCTGGACTTCTTAGTAGTTTTAGTCTTCTCTGTTTTGTTCCGTGTTGCAAACATATGATCAAAGATAGTTGTTTTTTCCTGTTCTGTGATATTTGCAGGTCGTTGCATTACGTTTGTCTCTTTCTTACGAATTCATAGGGAACTAGGAAATACGATAAGGACTTAGATAACAGAGGGGATGGAAGGATTGCTGAAATTTACGTGCTCAGGTCCCACTTTCTTCAATGTGTCATTTAAGGCTTGATTAATACCGTGGTTCGTGACTTGAACTTTCTGCATCGAGGATAAAAACGAAATAATGGCTGGCAGTGACAAATGTGCTGGACTCAGGAAATCACAAGAAGGCATTCAGGTATTCTAGCATCCAGGAGAGAGTTGCCATGTCTGAATAAGACAGGTCCTTAAATATTAGGTACGTGCCAGGAGAGCCAGGTCCTTAAATATCAGGTACGTGCTAGGAGAGCCAGGTCCTTGAATATTAGGTACGTGCCAGGAGAGCCAGGTCCTTAAATATCAGGTACGTGCCAGGAGAGCCAGGTCCTTAGCTATTAGGTACGTATCAGGAGAGCCAGGTCCTTAGATATCAGGTACGTGCCACGAGAGCCAGGTCCTTGAATATTAGGTACGTGCTAGGAGAGCCAGGTCCTTGAATATTAAGTACGTGCTAGGACAGCCAGGTCCTTAGCTATTAGGTACGTGTCAGGAGAGCCAGGTCCTTAGCTATTAGGTACGTGCTAGGAGAGCCAGGTCCTTAAATATTAGGTACGTGCCAGGAGAGCCAAGTACTGAGATATCAGGTACGTGCCAGGAGAGCGAGGCCCTTAAATAACAGGTACGTGCTAGGAGAACCAGGGCCTTAGATACTAGGTACGTGCCAGGAGAGCCAGGTCCTTAGCTATTAGGTACGTGCAAGGAGAGCCAGGTCCTTGACTATTAGGTACGTGCCAGGAGTGCCAGGTCCTTGAATATTAGGTACGTGCCAGGAAAGCCAGGTCCTTAAATATCAGGTACGTGTCAGGAGAGCCAGGTCCTTAAATATCAGGTACGTGCCAGGGGAGTCAGGTCCTTAAATATCAGGTACGTGCCAGGAGAGCCAGGTCCTTAGCTATTAGGTACGTGCCTGGAGAGCCAGGTCCTTGAATATTAGGTGCATGCGAGGAGAACCAGGCCCTAAAACGTTAGGTACGTGAAGAGAAAACCAGGTCCTTAAATGTTAGGTACGTGTTAGGACCACCACCTCCTTAAATATTAGGTACATGTAAAGAGAATCAGGTCCTTAAATGTTAGGTACGTGTGAGGGGAACCAAGTCCTTAAATGTTAGGTACTTTCAAGGGGAAGCAAGTCCTTAAATGTTAGATAACGTTTGAAGGGAACTACTTAGGTCCTTAAATGTTAGATAACGTTTGAAGGGAACTGCTTAGATCCTTAGATGTTAGATAGCGTTTGAAGGGAACTGCTTAGATCCTTAGATGTTAGATAACGTTTGAAGGGAACTGCTTAGGTCCTTAGATGTTAGATAACGTTTGAAGGGAACTGCTTAGGTCCTTAATGTTAGATAACGTTTGAAGGGAACTGCTGAGGTCCTTAAATGTTAGATAACGTTTGAAGGGAACTGCTTAGGTCCTTCTTTGCAGTTCTAACTCTGGCAGGACACCAGGTGCTGTTTCGATACACGATGGCGTAGCAGCCGGGTGTTAAATCCTGAGTTCTTATGATTCATAACCTGATTTGCTCCGTAGCCTATCGTCATGCACAGCTTCGTCATGTACGCAAGTTGTATAACAGAACGTGATATTCCACAAAGAATTAACTCATTATATTTCATGCCTTTGCTATTTTTCTAAACAACAGTTTACACAAACGTCCAAAATCCTATCATTTGTGGTGGAAGAACCAACGACCGTCATCACCAATGGAAGAGCTTAGAGAGCCAGCATCGAGGAAGGGCAAAACACGTCTGAGTGGTCCATTCAAGTCCAGGACTGACGTTATTTGTGGTGCTATCCTGTGCAAGGCATCTACTGGCTTCTGTTCTCGTCTGCCTAAACCCTGATTTCGGATGTCTGAAACTGTCATCAACAGCTTATATATATATATATATATATATATATATATATATATATATATATATATATATATATATATATATATATATATATATATATATATATATATATATATATATATGTATATATATATATATATATATATATTTACCCTAGCCTAAGCCAGGTAAACAATTTATCGACCAGCCCTCAGGATGAACAGCTAGGTTGACTGTGTACAGACTGCCCGAGGCGACCCATGAATGCATCGTGGGCAGAAACGTTAACCGCTATACCACGGAGGTCCAAAGTCCTGAGTGTCTTCTGACCTGTAGCAGACCGACTAGCGAATGCTGGACACACCGCCAAGGGAGGACGGAAGACCATATATAAGTGTGTTGGAGTTGAGACGTTGCTGTGACCAAGTCTTCATCTTGGCGCTGGACTCCGGCCACCGTCCGTAGCCCTTCGTCTCGCATCTCCATTCATCACTGTCCAGTTCGCACTGCACCGATTAATATTTTTCAGCGTCCCTTTGACTGCAAGACACTCCTCAAAGTGACCGAATGGAGATGGTGTTGCCCTAAGCGTTTACTCTGAGAGAATTTCAACTTGGCCACAAGCTGTTCTCTTCCATGGTTCACTCACACCTTAGTCTCGGTGTAGAGTCGATGACAAAGAATCGCATCATCCCAGTTAGACGAACAAAATCCAAACACTTAAACATAATTGAGGAACATTTCCACAACACGACTTCATCCTTGTTATTCAACCAAATCTCTCTGTATCTACGTCTATATAACTGTGTATCTTTGGCGTCATGTTTGCCATGAACTGAAGCTGCTTCGCTGTTGTGAGTATCATAAGGTTGTAACACGATTTGATGATAGATAATACACGTATTTCTACTAAAAGAGTCAAACCACATAATGTTGCTGAATATCTACTGTGGGTTTGTTCAGTTCCCTGGTCATCTGTGGTTGAATGGAATCCATGACCGCCTCGATGCATCACATAACCGCTTCGATGCTTTGCGTGAACGTTTCGATGCTTCACATGACCACTCTGATGCTTCACGTGATCATTTTGATGCTTCACGTGACCGCTTCAATGTCTTAGTTTCCTCTATGGTCTATGGCTGTCCTCCGACGTGGTGTTATTAGCGTGTGGTGGACAAGTGATCACATTCTCTGTTAGTAAGACCGAATGGCCTGTTTTTTTGAGTTATTTTGGCTCTCAAATCCCCCGGCCGATGAGGTGTTTCTATTTACTATACACACACACAAGGAAGCGACTGAATGGGGAACTGACGCTTAACTGTGCCCACTGATCAATATTGCTGCGATATCAAGGAATATCTAGAGGCTCAGAGGCTGGTAGCTTTCGTACAGAAGCTACAGTTCTCCACGACTCCCGTCATACAGTCGTAACCGTTCAAAACACCAGCGTCTGATCCTCGAGCGATAAGATCGAACCCCATCAAAAGATGCCTCGAATTCCTGCCCTCGTAGACGTCTTAGCAAGGACACTAAGAGATGGTATTCCGGTATGGCAGTTATGTTCTTTGCGCCTTACGATGCTTTGCGTGGTCACGACTTCGTGTGACAATCAAGATTTAAGACTTTCTTTGGACATCAGGCATCTCTAGGCTGCTGGAGTCACGATGCACTTGGAGGTAATGGACGTGCCCACCTCTCGCAAGACACAGTCACCTTGAAGACCAGCTTGGAAACTTGCTCTGCCCGGATATGTATGTACACACAGCACAAGAACAATCATTACACCACTGAACGACAGGTTTCGGAATGTTTACCTGTCAACTTTAACAGGTTAGTAGGCTCTTATACTTTTTTCGTCCTTATACCATATCATATCATATCATATCATGTCACTTTGAAAGCGTAAAGATCATTTTTGTGCTGGATGTACATAGTTTTTGTTTTGTGTGTATATCGTGTCATCGGTGAAAACCCTTGATAACGATGTGTGTTCTCTCGCTGCTCATTGTTGATGGTAGGTTTGATCTGTCGTGTTAACCCGCTAATGGATTGAGTTTTCTCCAACAGAATTACTAATATAAGGAATCATTTACCAGTCAGAGCGGTTTAAAAGCATCACTATAGATACGTTGAGGAACAGATATTGTAGATATTTCTCTTCATGTCCACGACTTACATTATTTGCGTCTCTTTAGTTATTTTGTAGTTTGCAGGTTATTCTCCTTGAATCATCACTATGCCTCTAGCTTTTACCACACTAACCCTCCACTATCACAAACAGCCTCGTTGGGACCCGGTGGTCTGCTGTTTGAATTCCTTCGTATTTCTTAGTATCTGTCCCGTGCTGATGGTAGTGGTGGATCGCGATGAAGCTAGAGGAGGCTGTGAGAGTACAGAGTCCTCCCTTTTGTCAAACGAACTTTGCCCATGCAATTCTCTACGACGAAATTGCTCTTGGTTATATCCGACTAGATGACTGGGAGCCCTACGTCCAGGAGTCTCAGTAGGACTCTTACCTGAGTCTTGAAGAGCCTCTGGTTGAGCAAGGTTCATATCATGGTCAGTCACAGTAATCGTAAATACCTAACATTAAAATGATTGTTTTGTTATGTTAATTGAGACGGCACACACCTGACCTACATTCGTGTATTCACTTGTTTACCAAATGGCGTCCTAGCTACGTTTTTTTATTGTATATAATCTGACTGTTTATATTTCTTTCTTGTGTCTCCCCTGATGATGTGATTATTGCACGAAAATGCACTTGGAATCTTATTGTGTCTCAATTCCCCGTTGACTCATATATATATATATATATATATATATATATATATATATATATATATATATATATATATATATATATATATAATGTATATAAAACAATGCCAGGTACCCTTCTGTCGAAACCACCCCCCGCCTTTAGGGGAGGATGAACAACTTGGTTAACGCTGAAGCGACTTCCGCGACCAGGATTCGAACGTACATGAGCTTGATCCCGGCCGGCCCGTGAACGCATCATCACAGCAACGCTAACCGATACACCATGAGGGTCCACAGTATGGAAATTACTTAAGAGTCCAACCCACGTTAAATAAGGTGGTTCCTGACCACGGAATTTAAGCTACCCTTTGTTTTCTCCTCCTCCTCCTCCAGCTGAGGATGGAAGGTAAACACTGTCGTTCTCGACGGACCCGATACATATTCGAGATCCGCATAACTTGGATGATCAAACAGAGCCAATCAGTGAAGGTTCGTATGGTACTTCAGCGATCCAGGCCACCAGAGAACGATGCTCTAGTGGCCTGGCAGTTATAACATTATCATGGGCTGTGGTGGAGGAAGGGACGACTGAAGTGCGGCGTTGCCATTCATTAGTCGGGGATTGTGGTGGAGGAAGGGACGACTAAAGTGCGGCGTTGCAATTCATTAGTTGGGGATTGTGGTGGAGGAAGGGACAACTGAAGTGCGGTGTTGCCACTCATTAGTTGGGGATTGTGGTGGAGGAAGGGACGACTGAAGTGCGGCGTTGCCATTCATTAGTTGGGGATTGTGGTGGAGGAAGGGACGACTGAAGTGCGGTGTTGCCATTCATTAGTTGGGGATTGTGGTGGAGGAAGGGACGACTGAAGTGCGGTGTTGCCATTCATTAGTTGGGGATTGTGGTGGAGGAAGGGACAACTGAAGTGCGGTGTTGCCATTCATTAGTTGGGGATTGTGGTGGAGGAAGGGACAACTGAAGTGCGGTGTTGCCATTCATTAGTTGGGGATTGTGGTGGAGGAAGGGACAACTGAAGTGCGGTGTTGCCACTCATTAGTTGGGGATTGTGGTGGAGGAAGGGACGACTGAAGTGCGGCGTTGCCATTCATTAGTTGGGGATTGTGGTGGAGGAAGGGACGACTGAAGTGCGGTGTTGCCATTCATTAGTTGGGGATTGTGGTGGAGGAAGGGACGACTGAAGTGCGGTGTTGCCATTCATTAGTTGGGGATTGTGGTGGAGGAAGGGACAACTGAAGTGCGGTGTTGCCACTCATTAGTTGGGGATTGTGGTGGAGGAAGGGACGACTGAAGTGCGGCGTTGCCATTCATTAGTTGGGGATTGTGGTGGAGGAAGGGACGACTGAAGTGCGGTGTTGCCATTCATTAGTTGGGGATTGTGGTGGAGGAAGGGACAACTGAAGTGCGGCGTTGCCATTCATTAGTTGGGGATTGTGGTGGAGGAAGGGACGACTGAAGTGCGGCGTTGCCATTCATTAGTCGGGGATTGTGGTGGAGGAAGGGACGACTGAAGGAGTTATATAGCAGGTGTTGGGGTGTGTGTGTCTGGAGTTGGGAAAATCGTGTGGGTGAGGAAGAATTTCTTTTAGCTTTCGATGTGAGATGCCTTTTAAAGTCTCTCTCTCTCTCTCTCTCTCTCTCTCTCTCTCTCTCTCTCTCTCTCTCTCTCTCTCTCTCTCTCTCTCTCTTTCAGAAGCGGGTGTCTGTCAGTCGAAGAACCTGCTAAAACCCCCACGTCCTCGTTGAGGTGGCGCGTGTGATGTGGGTGGTGGATAACCAATGCAGAACACGACCCCACAATCTCTCGATCCTATAGCAAAATGTCTTCTATGTACCCTCTAACCACCTCCCCCCCCTCAAAAAAAAGGGGGGAGGGGGCTTTCAACATACATAATAAAGACGAGCTGTATGATGGATGCATATTATTGCACGGTATGTATAGTTACCTGTTCGTATTGTAAAAGGAAAGGAAGTTTTTAACACTTGTAGGATCCCATCCCGTGTGTGTGTGTGTGTGTGTGTGTGTGTGTGCGTGAATATAGACTATGATATAAAAGTTTGAAAATAACACCTTGAAATTCAAGTTTTGGGTTCCGGACCATGTTTACAGTCAACCTTGTTCTGATATCACAGCAGATAACAAATGAATGTTTTCAAAACAAGTTTTGAACTCTTATTGTAATAATGAGTGACATGATATTGTAGTAATGACTGTGACATGATATTATGGTAATGACTGGTATGGTATTGTAGTAATGACTGTGACATGATATTGTGGTAATGACTGGTATGGTATTGTAGTAATGACTGTGACATGATATTGTGGTAATGACTGGTATGGTATTGTAGTAATGACTGTGACATGATATTGTGGTAATGACTGGTATGGTATTGTAGTAATGACTGTGACATGATATTGTGGTAATGACTGGTATGGTATTGTAGTAATGACTGTGACATGATATTGTGGTAATGACTGGTATGGTATTGTAGTAACGACTATGACATGATATTGTAGTAATGACTGGTATGGTATTGTAGTAATGACTGTGACATGATATTGTGGTAATGACTGGTATGGTATTGTAGTAATGACTGTGACATGATATTGTAGTAATGACTGTGACATGATATTGTGGTAATGACTGTGACATGATATTGTAGTAATGACTGGTATGGTATTGTAGTAATGACTGTGACATGATATTGTAGTAATGACTGTGACATGATATTATGGTAATGACTGGTATGGTATTGCAGTAATGACTGACCTGGTATTGTGATGTTTTCTTTAATGAATTAAATAACATCCACCACACTATCAAATTCAAGATGGAATAGGAAAAAGAAGGCAAACTGCTCTTTCATGATGTGTTGATAAATAGAGAATCTGATCATTTGTCTTTTAAAATCTACAGGAAACCTACCATCACTGAGAGGTATATTCATTATCTCTCTGTACACAATTCTTCTATAAAAATATCTGTAGTCATGTCTATTTTTTAAGAGCACTACAGGTATGCGATCCCATAGGCCTGGTAGATGAATGTAGTCATATAAGACGTATCTTTAGGCAGTTATATTATCCCAACTGGTTTGTGAACAAAGCTTACTGGAAAGCTAGGAAGACATTTTATGCTTTTTGTAACAAAATGTGACAAATAAATGTTTAGTGTTGTCCTATTCTCCCAACTTAGCTAATGTAAGACATGTTCTAAAAACCAGTGCTTGTAATGTTGCTTTCCAGAACACCATCAGTAAGACCTTAATAAATGGAAGGTTAAATCATGCAACAACTGGGAGTCATTACATAGTCAAATGCAAAGCATGTAAAGATATTCATACAGGCCAGACAGGTAAAACTGTAACGGAGAGGTGTTATTGGCACCGTCATGCAGTACGCAGGGATGACCACAAAAATGCGATCGTTAAACATTGTCATGAAAATGATCACCCTGGCCATAGATCTTGAAAATCCCGTTATTCTATACCCCTCTGCTGATTATGTCACACGTAACGTCATTGAATCTGTCTTAATTGCTAATACTAACAACTTTAATTTGTCCCCAGGCAATTTCAAACCCATCTTAGCATTAACCAAATCATTATGAAAGGATTAACAATACAAGAAAACATTAACAAAATTCGTTCAAGACATGTCCAGCTACCCAGGTCAACCCCCGCCACGTGACCCCCCTTAATCACTCTCCCTTACAACGGTTGCTGCCAGACAAAGCGGACAGTGGTTGGTCTGTACTGATTGGTGCTGGACGGCGAGAATCAAGTGTGATGTCTTGGACAATCGCATGTTTACCGGATGGCATCCTAGTTACGTCTCTTCGTTTTATATCGACTGAGTGTTATATTTTTCTCTTGTGTCTCCCCTGATGATGTGATTATTACACGAAACTGCACTTGGAAAGTTATCGTGTTTCATTTTCCCCGTGGACTCATAGGAAAATACTTAATCACGCGCAAAATTGTGATCCTTTCTAACCATATATATATATATATATATATATATATATATATATATATATAGGGTAACCAACATGGTGTGGTCAAAATATGCCCCCAGTCAGGGCTTCCTCAAGTTCAAGAAAGAAAAGATTAATCAAGGCTCCAGAGGTGATTGTACACCTGGATTATAAAACAAAGATTATATGAAAAAAGAACAAAAGAAGGACGAGAATTCCCTTAGCACAGACGTTCCAGGGAGGAAGGAGGCATCTTAACGACCAATACTCGAGTGATCGGTCTCCACACATAAACCATGGGAAGCAGCAGGCAGGTAGACGCGTGCCAAGGGTTATATTACCACCATGATCATATCACTCCCACACCTTAACGACAGGTAGCTGATGCATGTGCACAGCGTGAACAGCCACAGTCATTACCTTTAACTCCAACATTTGTTCCAGCGAAGACAAAGTACGGCATTGAATGTGTTCGTCGCTCTCAAGTCCCTGAAACAAAAGTACTTTTATTTCTGTAACAATAGCTACTTGTTCAGAATGGACCTACAGTGTGATACCGCTTAAGCCGCCTTTGTTTGCGAGTCTCAATTGACACGGACAAAGGAATGCCTCGTGTCATCTTGGTAACATGACAAGAAACGTTTTAATACTCACTTTTTTCAGTATTTTTCCCTCTTGGAACAATTAGCTGAACCACTTCAAGGCACCAGCAACATTCACTCTGGCTCGTCCATGACCCACTGACGAGGGATCACATCCTCGAAAGTGTATCACCAAAAAACGCATCAAAAAAAAAAAAGCAGTCATTAGGAGACATCGAGAAATATCGGCCATTCACCTGAAGTGGAATTCAAAGCTCCTTTGATGATCTTAAAAAGTCAGTTCACAAGAGCACGACGGCAGCAACTGTCTAGGGTACCCAGCTAAGCAAGGCAAAGATATGGCCACATACTGCACATTCTCTGTCTGGATAATCATTAAGGAGGATTTATGATGTGCTAATGTTTAATATGCAAATGGCTGGAACAGATTAGTTGAAGATATGAGGAATCTTTTGTCAAACCAGTTTTTTGTTTCTGAAAACCACTTTTTCCTCGTCTTATATAAACGCTTTATTTCATGATTACCCCTAGAGGATTTCCAGCCCCCCGCTCCCACCTCCCCTTTTAGTCGCTTACGACACGTGTGGGAATACCTGGGAAGTACTCTTTCTCCCCTATCCCCAGGGATGATATATATATATATATATATATATATATATATATATATATATATATATATATGCCTTACATTCTGCTTCGGGAGTTGGACTAGACATCAGAAAGTGTAGTGATGTAAGTGTCAATGTGAGACGAGTGTGGGGGTATTAAGTAGTAAGTGTTCAGTGTTGTCAACTTGGTGATTGTATTGCTAGCACAAAGAGCCTTTAGATTTGTTGAACTGGTGCCTGTAGTGCTGTGGGGATGCCTGATGTCCAGGAGGTTAAGACGAGAAAGTGTAACTCGTACATGTCTGGGAGGTGTGGTTCCACAAGGGTGTATATGACCGGGGGTGTCGTGTTCAAGACTGAGGTGGGATGTGGATGGCAATTTAGCATTTGTCTGGTTCTTTCATTTTATATATATCGATGTGTTTGTTGAGGATGGGGAGGAATATATGAGTAGATGTTACTTATATGTGATATAAAAGTATGGTTTCCTCCTGCTTGTGGGTTGATATGCGAATACTAGTTCGACAGTCCATACACTTTTGGATTATATCCAATGAGACTGGAGGATTCTTGTGTGTAATCTTTCAACATCAGGTTTATCAGACGACGACGCAAGACTCCCAGTAATCCCGCGTCTCAGAGGGTTGCAGAAATGAGCAGAACAATGCGCCTGGCCTTATGACGTAGCAGTGCCACTCCTATAAGCCTTGCCTTATGACGTAACAGTGCCACGCTTACCAAATCAAATCCCTCCTCACCTCAACTGCTGCTCCCACACATTGGAGCTGGCGTGTTCGAAGCCGATTCGATACACAGAACCAATTTCATGCATCACTTGTCGACTTGCTCTTCCTCTGTGATTAACATTTATCTTATTTTGCATAGCTTTTTTTTTCGGTCGGTCTGACGCATCTAGTGTTGTGATCCGAGTTATCTATCGCAACTGTACACTTGCAGTTCTTGTCCAGCATGTTCTCAAAGTCAGCTCGAGGCCCTGGTGAACTTAAGCTATCCGTTACACAATGAATGTAACGGGTCATCCCTTTTCATTCTGGCTATAACCCTGTAAAGGTTGATATAAATACATAAGTATGAGTCGTTTCTATGCTTCATTTTTATTGCAAATGACGTCAGTTGTATAAGAACCTATGCTCTCTTATTATTTCTTTTTTTTTTTTTTCAAGAGTAGGTCAGACCACCAGAAGGTTTCGGAGAAGAACTACAGCTCGATCTCTGAATGGAAGAATTGTAAGTCAGGGACTGAAGAGGACCACCATCAACGAGTCTATGAAGGGGACCAACCATCAACCAGTCTCTGAAGAGGACCAACCATCAGCCAGTCTCTGAAGATGACCACCATCAACCAGTCTGTGAAGAGGACCACCATCAACCAGTCTCTGAAGAGGACCGACCATCAACCAGTCTCTGAAGAGGACCGACCATCAACCAGTCTCTGAAGAGGACCATCATCAACCAGTCTCTGAAGAGGACCATCATCAACCAGTCTCTGAAGAGGACCTCCATAACCTGCCTCTAAAGAAACATCTTAGTTATCATGATGATAAGAATGATAAGAAAAATAAGAATAGGAATGATAATATTGATAACTTATCATTATCATTATCATTATTATCATTGTTGTTATTATAATTATCATTATTATTATTATTATTATTATTATTATTATTATTATTATTATTTTTATTATTATTATTATTATCATTATTGTTATCATTATTATTATTATTATTATTGTTATCATTTTTACTATTATCATTAATATTATTACTATTATTATTATTATTATTATTATTATCATTATTATTATCATCATCATTATTATTATCATTATTATTACTATCATCATCATATTCTCTATCATTACCATTGTCATTATCATTATCATTTTTATCATTATCATTTTTCACTTTTGTTCGCCGTTTCCTCCAGTAGTAAAGTAGCGCCAGGAACAGACAAAGATATAGGCTCATTCGTTCACATCCACTCTCTAGCTGTCATATGTAATACATAGAAATCATAGCTCCCTATCCACAACCAGGCCCCACAGATCTTTCCATGGCTTCCCCCAGCTGCTTTATATGCCCTCGTTTAACCCCCTTGACAGCACGTCGCCCCCTGTATAGCGCATCGTTACGATTTACTCCATCCCGTGCACGTTTTTCACCCTCCCACATGTTCAGGCCCCGATCACTCAAACCCTTTTTCACTCCATCTTTCACTCTCCAATGTGGTCTTTCGCCTCTTCTTGTTCCCTCCACTTCTGGCATATATATATATATATATATATATATATATATATATATATATATATATATATATATATATATATATATATATATATATATATATATATATATATATATATATAAATATATATATATATATATATATATATATATATATATATATATATATATATATATACATATATATATATATATATATATATATATATATATATATATATATATATTATTTTATTTTTTTTTTATTATACTTTGTCGCTGTCTCCCGCGTTTGCGAGGTAGCGCAAGGAAACAGACGAAAGAAATGGCCCCCCCCCCCCATACACATGTATATACATACGTCCACACACGCAAATATACATACCTACACAGCTTTCCATGGTTTACCCCAGACGTTTCACATGCCTTGATTCAATCCACTGACAGCACGTCAACCCCGGTATACCACATCGCCCCAATTCACTCTATTCCTTGCCCTCCTTTCACCCTCCTGCATGTTCAGGCCCCGATCACACAGAATCTTTTTCACTCCATCTTTCCACCTCCAATTTGGTCTCCCTCTTCTCCTCGTTCCCTCCACCTCCGACACATATATCCTCTTGGTCAATCTTTCCTCACTCATTCTCTCCATGTGCCCAAACCACTTCAAAACACCCTCTTCTGCTTTCTCAACCACGCTCTTTTTATTTCCACACATCTCTCTTACCCTTACGTTACTCACTCGATCAAACCACCTCACACCACACATTGTCCTCAAACATCTCATTTCCAGCACATCCATCCTCCTGCGCACAACTCTATCCATAGCCCACGCCTCGCAACCATACAACATTGTTGGAACCACTATTCCTTCAAACATACCCATTTTTGCTTTCCGAGATAATGTTCTCGACTTCCACACATTCTTCAAGGCCCCCAGAATTTTCGCCCCCTCCCCCACCCTATGATGCACTTCCGCTTCCATGGTTCCATCCGCTGCCAGATCCACTCCCAGATATCTAAAACACTTCACTTCCTCCAGTTTTTCTCCATTCAAACTCACCTCCCAATTGACTTGACCCTCAACCCTACTGTACCTAATAACCTTGCTCTTATTCACATTTACTCTTAACTTTCTTCTTCCACACACTTTACCAAACTCAGTCACCAGCTTCTGCAGTTTCTCACATGAATCAGCCACCAGCGCTGTATCATCAGCGAACAAAAACTGACTCACTTCCCAAGCTCTCTCATCCCCAACAGACTTCATACTTGCCCCTCTTTCCAAAACTCTTGCATTTACCTCCCTAACAACCCCATCCATAAACAAATTAAACAACCATGGAGACATCACACACCCCTGCCGCAAACCTACATTCACTGATATATACATAAGTATATATACATAAGTATACTTATGTAAGTAGGAGAGATGGCCAGAGAGCGTTATTGGATTACGTGTTAATTGACAGGCGTGCGAAAGAGAGACTTTTGGATGTTAATGTGCTGAGAGGTGCAACTGGAGGGATGTCTGATCATTATCTTGTGGAGGCTAAGGTGAAGATTTGTATGGGTTTTCAGAAGAGTGAATGTTGGGGTGAAGAGGGTGGTGAGAGTAAGTGAGCTTGGGAAGGAGACCTGTGTGAGGAAGTACCAGGAGAGACTGAGTACAGAATGGAAAAAGGTGAGAACAATGGAAGTAAGGGGAGTGGGGGAGGAATGGGATGTATTTAGGGAATCAGTGATGGATTGCGCAAAAGATGCTTGTGGCATGAGAAGAGTGGGAGGTGGGTTGGTTAGAAAGGGTAGTGAGTGGTGGGATGAAGAAGTAAGAGTATTAGTGAAAGAGAAGAGAGAGGCATTTGGACGATTTTTGCAGGGAAAAAATGCAATTGAGTGCAATTGATGTATAAAATAAAGAGACAGGAGGTCAAGAGAAAGGTGCAAGAGGTGAAAAAAAGGGCGAATGAGAGTTGGGGTGAGAGAGTATCATTAAATTTTAGGGAGAATAAAAAGATGTTCTGGAAAGAGGTAAAGAAAGTGCGTAAGACAAGGGAGCAAATGGGAATTTCAGTGAAGGGCGCAAATGGGGAGGTGATAACAAGTAGTGGTGATGTGAGAAGGAGATGGAGTGAGTATTTTGAAGGTTTGTTGAATGTGTCTGATGATAGAGTGGCAGATATAGGGTGTTTTGGTCGAGGTGGTGTGCAAAGTGAGAGGGTTAGGGAAAATGATTTGGTAAACAGAGAAGAGGTAGTGAAAGCTTTGCGGAAGATGAAAGCCGGCAAGGCAGCAGGTTTGGATGGTATTGCAGTGGAATTCATTAAAAAATGGGGTGACTGTATTGTTGACTGGTTGGTAAGGTTATTTAATGTATGTATGACTCATGGTGAGGTGCCTGAGGATTGGCGGAATGCGTGCATAGTGCCATTGTACAAAGGCAAAGGGGATAAGAGTGAGTGCTCAAATTACAGAGGTATAAGTTTGTTGAGTATTCCTGGTAAATTATATGGGAGGGTATTGATTGAGAGGGTGAAGGCATGTACAGAGCATCAGATTGGGGAAGAGCAGTGTGGTTTCAGAAGTGGTAGAGGATGTGTGGATCAG